>NW_024376272.1:0-178372 GCF_016808335.1 Panicum virgatum
GGCACGAACTTTTGCATTAATTGCACCAGTTCACACCGTTTTGCACCGAGTTTCAGGCAGCTATGAAACAATCCCAAATGGATCCAAACACTATGCAATGCACCAAAACATGAGTCTAGGGCCCTGTGGGGTGGATTGGGTGCGTTCGTTGCTAAAAATCCCGATGTGACTTCGTCGCACGAACTTTTGCCTTAATTGCACTAGTTCACACCGTTTTGCACCGAGTTTCATGCAGTTACGAAATGATCCCAAATGCATCCAAAGACTATGCAACGCACCAAAACATGAGTCTAGGGTCCAATGGGGTGGATTGGGTGCGTTCGTGCGAAAAATCCCGATGTGACTTCGTGGCACAAACTTTTGTATTAATTGCACCAGTTCACACCGTTTGCACTGAGTTTCATGCAGTTATGAAATGATCCCAAATGCACCCAAACACCATGCAACGCACCAAAACATGAGTTTAGGGTCCAATGGGGTGTATTGGGTGCGATCGTTGCCAAAAATCCCGACGTGACTTCGTGGCACGAACTTTTGCATTAATTGCACCAGTTCACACCGTTTTGCACCGAGTTTCAGGCAGTTATGAAACAATCCCAAATGGATCCAAACACTATGCAACGCACCAAAACATGAGTCTAGGGCCTAGTGGGGTGGATTGGGTGTGTTCGTTGCTAAAAATCCCGATGTGACTTCGTCGCACGAACTTTTGCCTTAATTGCACTAGTTCACACCGTTTTGCACCGAGTTTCATGCAGTTACGAAATGATCCCAAATGCATCCAAAGACTATGCAACGCACCAAAACATGAGTCTAGGGTCCAATGGGGCGGATTGGGTGCGCTCATTGCGAAAAATCCCAACGTGACTTCGTGGCACAAACTTTTGCATTAATTGCACCAGTTTACCCCATTTTGCAATGAGTTTCATGCAGTTACGAAATGATCCCAAATGCAGCCAAACACAATGCAATGCACCAAAACATGTGTTTAGGGTCCAATGGAGTGGATCGGGTGCATTCGTTGCGAAAAATCCCGACGTGACTTCGTGGCACGAACTTTTGCATTAATTGCACCAGTTCATACTGTTTTGCACCGAGTTTCAAGAAGTTATGAAAAGATCCCAAATGCATCCAAACACTATGCAATGCATGAAAACATGAGTTTAGGTTCCAATGGGGCAGATTGGGTGCATTCGTTTTGAAAAATCCCGAAATGAATTTGTGGCACGAACTTTTGTACTAATTGCACCAGTTCACCCCGCTTTGCACCGAGTTTCATGCAGTTACGAAACGATCCCAAATGCATCCATACACTATGCAACGTACCAAAACATGAGTCTAGGGTCTAATGGGGCGGATTGGGTGCGCTTGTTGCGAAAATTCCCGGCGTGACTTCTTGGCATGAACTTTTGCACTAATTGCACCAGTTCACCCCGTTTTGCACCGAGTTTCATGCAGTTATGAAACGATCGCAAATGCACCCAAACACTATGCAACGCACCAAAATATGAGTTTAGGGTCCAATGGAGTGGATTGGGAGTGTTTGTTGCAAAAAATCCGACGTGACTTCGTGGCACGAACTTTTACATTAATTGCACCAGTTCACACTGTTTTGCACCGTGTTTCATGTAGTTACGAAACAATCACAAATGGACCCAAACACTATGCAACGCACCAAAACATGTGTTTAGGGTCCAATGGGGTGGATTGGGTGCGTTCGTTGCGAAAAATCCCGATGTGACTTCGTGGCACGAACTTTTGTATTAATTGCACCAGTTCACACCGTTTGCACTGAGTTTCATGCAGTTATGAAATGATCCCAAATGCACCCAAACACCATGCAACGCACCAAAACATGAGTTTAGGGTCCAATGGGGTGTATTGGGTGCGATCGTTGCCAAAAATCCCGACGTGACTTCGTGGCACGAACTTTTGCATTAATTGCACCAGTTCACACCGTTTTGCACCGAGTTTCAGGCAGTTATGAAACAATCCCAAATGGATCCAAACACTATGCAACGCACCAAAACATGAGTCTAGGGCCCAGTGGGGTGGATTGGGTGCGTTCGTTGCTAAAAATCCCGATGTGACTTCGTCGCACGAACTTTTGCCTTAATTGCACTAGTTCACACCGTTTTGCACCGAGTTTCATGCAGTTACGAAATGATCCCAAATGCATCCAAAGACTATGCAACGCACCAAAACATGAGTCTAGGGTCCAATGGGGCGGATTGGGTGCGCTCATTGCGAAAAATCCCAACGTGACTTCGTGGCACAAACTTTTGCATTAATTGCACCAGTTTACCCTATTTTGCAATGAGTTTCATGCAGTTACGAAATGATCCCAAATGCAGCCAAACACAATGCAATGCACCAAAACATGTGTTTAGGGTCCAATGGAGTGGATTGGGTGCATTCGTTGCGAAAAATCCCGACGTGACTTCGTGGCACGAACTTTTGCATTAATTGCACCAGTTCATACTGTTTTGCACCGAGTTTCAAGAAGTTATGAAAAGATCCCAAATGCATCCAAACACTATGCAATGCATGAAAACATGAGTTTAGGTTCCAATGGGGCAGATTGGGTGCATTCGTTTTGAAAAATCCCGAAATGAATTTGTGGCACGAACTTTTGTACTAATTGCACCAGTTCACCCCGCTTTGCACCGAGTTTCATGCAGTTACGAAACGATCCCAAATGCATCCATACACTATGCAACGTACCAAAACATGAGTCTAGGGTCTAATGGGGCGGATTGGGTGCGCTTGTTGCGAAAATTCCCGGCGTGACTTCTTGGCATGAACTTTTGCACTAATTGCACCAGTTCACCCCGTTTTGCACCGAGTTTCATGCAGTTATGAAACGATCGCAAATGCACCCAAACACTATGCAACGCACCAAAATATGAGTTTAGGGTCCAATGGAGTGGATTGGGAGTGTTTGTTGCAAAAAATCCGACGTGACTTCGTGGCACGAACTTTTACATTAATTGCACCAGTTCACACTGTTTTGCACCGTGTTTCATGTAGTTACGAAACAATCACAAATGGACCCAAACACTATGCAACGCACCAAAACATGTGTTTAGGGTCCAATGGGGTGGATTGGGTGCGTTCGTTGCGAAAAATCCCGATGTGACTTCGTGGCACGAACTTTTGTATTAATTGCACCAGTTCACACCGTTTGCACTGAGTTTCATGCAGTTATGAAATGATCCCAAATGCACCCAAACACCATGCAACGCACCAAAACATGAGTTTAGGGTCCAATGGGGTGTATTGGGTGCGATCGTTGCCAAAAATCCCGACGTGACTTCGTGGCACGAACTTTTGCATTAATTGCACCAGTTCACACCGTTTTGCACCGAGTTTCAGGCAGTTATGAAACAATCCCAAATGGATCCAAACACTATGCAACGCACCAAAACATGAGTCTAGGGCCCAGTGGGGTGGATTGGGTGCGTTCGTTGCTAAAAATCCCGATGTGACTTCGTCGCACGAACTTTTGCCTTAATTGCACTAGTTCACACCGTTTTGCACCGAGTTTCATGCAGTTACGAAATGATCCCAAATGCATCCAAAGACTATGCAACGCACCAAAACATGAGTCTAGGGTCCAATGGGGCGGATTGGGTGCGCTCATTGCGAAAAATCCCAACGTGACTTCGTGGCACAAACTTTTGCATTAATTGCACCAGTTTACCCTATTTTGCAATGAGTTTCATGCAGTTACGAAATGATCCCAAATGCAGCCAAACACAATGCAATGCACCAAAACATGTGTTTAGGGTCCAATGGAGTGGATTGGGTGCATTCGTTGCGAAAAATCCCGACGTGACTTCGTGGCACGAACTTTTGCATTAATTGCACCAGTTCATACTGTTTTGCACCGAGTTTCAAGAAGTTATGAAAAGATCCCAAATGCATCCAAACACTATGCAATGCATGAAAACATGAGTTTAGGTTCCAATGGGGCAGATTGGGTGCATTCGTTTTGAAAAATCCCGAAATGAATTTGTGGCACGAACTTTTGTACTAATTGCACCAGTTCACCCCGCATTGCACCGAGTTTCATGCAGTTACGAAACGATCCCAAATGCATCCATACACTATGCAACGTACCAAAACATGAGTCTAGGGTCTAATGGGGCGGATTGGGTGCGCTTGTTGCGAAAATTCCCGGCGTGACTTCTTGGCATGAACTTTTGCACTAATTGCACCAGTTCACCCCGTTTTGCACCGAGTTTCATGCAGTTATGAAACGATCGCAAATGCACCCAAACACTATGCAACGCACCAAAATATGAGTTTAGGGTCCAATGGAGTGGATTGGGAGTGTTTGTTGCAAAAAATCCCGACGTGACTTCGTGGCACGAACTTTTACGTTAATTGCACCAGTTCACACTGTTTTGCACCGTGTTTCATGTAGTTACGAAACAATCACAAATGGACCCAAACACTATGCAACGCACCAAAACATGTGTTTAGGGTCCAATGGGGTGGATTGGGTGCGTTCGTTGCGAAAAATCCCGATGTGACTTCGTGGCACGAACTTTTGTATTAATTGCACCAGTTCACACCGTTTGCACTGAGTTTCATGCAGTTATGAAACGATCCCAAATGCACCCAAACACCATGCAACGCACCAAAACATGAGTTTAGGGTCCAATGGGGTGTATTGGGTGCGATCGTTGCCAAAAATCCCGACGTGACTTCGTGGCACGAACTTTTGCATTAATTGCACCAGTTCACACCGTTTTGCACCGAGTTTCAGGCAGTTATGAAACAATCCCAAATGGATCCAAACACTATGCAACGCACCAAAACATGAGTCTAGGGCCCAGTGGGGTGGATTGGGTGCGTTCGTTGCTAAAAATCCCGATGTGACTTCGTCGCACGAACTTTTGCCTTAATTGCACTAGTTCACACCGTTTTGCACCGAGTTTCATGCAGTTACGAAATGATCCCAAATGCATCCAAAGACTATGCAACGCACCAAAACATGAGTCTAGGGTCCAATGGGGCGGATTGGGTGCGCTCATTGCGAAAAATCCCAACGTGACTTCGTGGCACAAACTTTTGCATTAATTGCACCAGTTTACCCCATTTTGCAATGAGTTTCATGCAGTTACGAAATGATCCCAAATGCAGCCAAACACAATGCAATGCACCAAAACATGTGTTTAGGGTCCAATGGAGTGGATCGGGTGCATTCGTTGCGAAAAATCCCGACGTGACTTCGTGGCACGAACTTTTGCATTAATTGCACCAGTTCATACTGTTTTGCACCGAGTTTCAAGAAGTTATGAAAAGATCCCAAATGCATCCAAACACTATGCAATGCATGAAAACATGAGTTTAGGTTCCAATGGGGCAGATTGGGTGCATTCGTTTTGAAAAATCCCGAAATGAATTTGTGGCACGAACTTTTGTACTAATTGCACCAGTTCACCCCGCTTTGCACCGAGTTTCATGCAGTTACGAAACGATCCCAAATGCATCCATACACTATGCAACGTACCAAAACATGAGTCTAGGGTCTAATGGGGCGGATTGGGTGCGCTTGTTGCGAAAATTCCCGGCGTGACTTCTTGGCATGAACTTTTGCACTAATTGCACCAGTTCACCCCGTTTTGCACCGAGATTCATGCAGTTATGAAACGATCGCAAATGCACCCAAACACTATGCAACGCACCAAAATATGAGTTTACGGTCCAATGGAGTGGATTGGGAGTGTTTGTTGCAAAAAATCCCGACGTGACTTCGTGGCACGAACTTTTACATTAATTGCACCAGTTCACACTGTTTTGCACCGTGTTTCATGTAGTTACGAAACAATCACAAATGGACACAAACACTATGCAACGCACCAAAACATGTGTTTAGGGTCCAATGGGGTGGATTGGGTGCGTTCGTTGCGAAAAATCCCGATGTGACTTCGTGGCACGAACTTTTGTATTAATTGCACCAGTTCACACCGTTTGCACTGAGTTTCATGCAGTTATGAAATGATCCCAAATGCACCCAAACACCATGCAACGCACCAAAACATGAGTTTAGGGTCCAATGGGGTGTATTGGGTGCGATCGTTGCCAAAAATCCCGACGTGACTTCGTGGCACGAACTTTTGCATTAATTGCACCAGTTCACACCGTTTTGCACCGAGTTTCAGGCAGTTATGAAACAATCCCAAATGGATCCAAACACTATGCAACGCACCAAAACATGAGTCTAGGGCCCAGTGGGGTGGATTGGGTGCGTTCGTTGCTAAAAATCCCGATGTGACTTCGTCGCACGAACTTTTGCCTTAATTGCACTAGTTCACACCGTTTTGCACCGAGTTTCATGCAGTTACGAAATGATCCCAAATGCATCCAAAGACTATGCAACGCACCAAAACATGAGTCTAGGGTCCAATGGGGCGGATTGGGTGCGCTCATTGCGAAAAATCCCAACGTGACTTCGTGGCACAAACTTTTGCATTAATTGCACCAGTTTACCCCATTTTGCAATGAGTTTCATGCAGTTACGAAATGATCCCAAATGCAGCCAAACACAATGCAATGCACCAAAACATGTGTTTAGGGTCCAATGGAGTGGATCGGGTGCATTCGTTGCGAAAAATCCCGACGTGACTTCGTGGCACGAACTTTTGCATTAATTGCACCAGTTCATACTGTTTTGCACCGAGTTTCAAGAAGTTATGAAAAGATCCCAAATGCATCCAAACACTATGCAAAGCATGAAAACATGAGTTTAGGTTCCAATGGGGCAGATTGGGTGCATTCGTTTTGAAAAATCCCGAAATGAATTTGTGGCACGAACTTTTGTACTAATTGCACCAGTTCACCCCGCTTTGCACCGAGTTTCATGCAGTTACGAAACGATCCCAAATGCATCCATACACTATGCAACGTACCAAAACATGAGTCTAGGGTCTAATGGGGCGGATTGGGTGCGCTTGTTGCGAAAATTCCCGGCGTGACTTCTTGGCATGAACTTTTGCACTAATTGCACCAGTTCACCCAGTTTTGCACCGAGTTTCATGCAGTTACGAAACGATCGCAAATGCAGCCAAACACTATGCAACGCACCAAAATATGAGTTTAGGGTCCAATGGAGTGGACTGGGAGTGTTTGTTGCAAAAAATCCCGACGTGACTTCGTGGCACGAACTTTTACATTAATTGCACCAGTTCACACTGTTTTGCACCGTGTTTCATGTAGTTACGAAACAATCACAAATGGACCCAAACACTATGCAACGCACCAAAACATGTGTTTAGGGTCCAATGGGGTGGATTGGGTGTGTTCGTTGCGAAAAATCCCGATGTGACTTCGTGGCACGAACTTTTATATTAATTGCACCAGTTCACCCTGTTCTGCATCGAGTTTCATGCAGTTACGAAACGATCCTAAATGCACCCAAACACTATGCAACACACCAAAAAATGACTCTAGAGTCCAATGGGGCAGATTGGGTGCGCTCGTTGTGAAAAATCCTGATGTGACTTTGTGGCACGAACTTTTGCATTAATTGCACCAGTTCACACTGTTTTGCACTTTACTTCAAAAAAACACTGTTTTGCACCGAGTTTCAGGCAGTTATGAAATGATCCCAAATGGATCCAAACACTATGCAATGCATCAAAACATGAGTCTAGGGTCCAATGGGGTGTTTTGGGTGCGTTCGTTGCCAAAAATCCTGACGTGACTTCGTGGCACGAACTTTTGCATTAATTGCACCAGTTCACACCGTTTTGCACTGCGTTTCATGTAGTTATGAAATGATCCCAAATGCACACAAACACTATGCAACGCACCAAAACAAGAATTTAGGGTCTAATGGGGTGGATTGGGTGCGTTTGTTGCCAAAAATGCCGACGTGACTTCGTGCCACGAACTTTTGCATTAATTGCACTAGTTACCACTGTTTTGCACCGAGTTTCAGGCAGTTATGAAATGATCCCAAATGGATCCAAACACTATGCAACGCACCAAAACATGAGTCTAGGGTCCAGTGGGGTGGATTGGGTTTGTTCGTTGCTAAAAATCCCGATGTGACTTCGTCGCACGAACTTTTGCCTTAATTGCACTAGTTCACACCATTTTGCACCGAGTTTCATGCAGTTACGAAATGATCCCAAATGCATCCAAAGACTATGCAACGCACCAAAACATGAGTCTAGGGTCCAATGGGGCGGATTGGGTGCGCTCATTGCGAAAAATCCCAACGTGACTTCGTGGCACAAACTTTTGCATTAATTGCACCAGTTTACCCCATTTTGCAATGAGTTTCATGCAGTTACGAAATGATCCCAAATGCAGCCAAACACAATGCAATGCACCAAAACATGTGTTTAGGGTCCAATGGAGTGGATTGGGTGCATTCGTTGCGAAAAATCCCGACGTGACTTCGGGGCACGAACTTTTGCATTAATTGCACCAGTTCATACTGTTTTGCACCGAGTTTCAAGAAGTTATGAAAAGATCCCAAATGCATCCAAACACTATGCAATGCATGAAAACATGAGTTTAGGTTCCAATGGGGCAGATTGGGTGCATTCGTTTTGAAAAATCCCGAAATGAATTTGTGGCACGAACTTTTGTACTAATTGCACCAGTTCACCCCGCTTTGCACCGAGTTTCATGCAGTTACGAAACGATCCCAAATGCATCCATACACTATGCAACGTACCAAAACATGAGTCTAGGGTCTAATGGGGCGGATTGGGTGCGCTTGTTGCGAAAATTCCCGGCGTGACTTCTTGGCATGAACTTTTGCACTAATTGCACCAGTTCACCCCGTTTTGCACCGAGTTTCATGCAGTTACGAAACGATCGCAAATGCACCCAAACACTATGCAACGCACCAAAATATGAGTTTAGGGTCCAATGGAGTGGATTGGGAGTGTTTGTTGCAAAAAATCCCGACGTGACTTCGTGGCACGAACTTTTACATTAATTGCACCAGTTCACACTGTTTTGCACCGTGTTTCATGTAGTTACGAAACAATCGCAAATGCACCCAAACACTATACAACGCACCAAAACATGTGTTTAGGGTCCAATGGGGTGGATTGGGTGCATTCGTTGCGAAAAATCCCGATGTGACTTCGTGGCACGAACTTTTGTATTAATTGCACCAGTTCACCCTGTTCTGCATCGAGTTTTATGCTGTTATGAAACGATCCTAAATGCACCCAAACACTATGCTACACACCAAAAAATGACTCTAGAGTCCAATGGGGCAGATTGGGTGCGCTCGTTGTGAAAAATCCTGATGTGACTTTGTGGCACGAACTTTTGCATTAATTGCACCAGTTCACACTGTTTTGCACTTTACTTCAAAAAAACACTGTTTTGCACTGAGTTTCATGTAGTTATGAAATGATCCCAAATGCACCCAAACACTATGCAACGCACCAAAACATGAGTTTAGGGTCCAATGGGGTGTTTTGGGTGCGTTCGTTGCCAAAAATAATGACGTGACTTCATGGCACGAACTTTTGCATTAATTGCACCAGTTCACACCGTTTTGCGCTGCGTTTCATGTAGTTATGAAATGATCCCAAATGCACACAAACACTATGCAACGCACCAAAACAAGAATTTAGGGTCTAATGGGGTGGATTGGGTGCGTTTGTTGCCAAAAATGCCGACGTGACTTCGTTCCACGAACTTTTGCATTAATTGCACTAGTTAACACTGTTTTGCACCGAGTTTGAGGCAGTTACGAAATGATCCCAAATGGATCCAAACACTATGCAACGCACCAAAACATGAGTCTAGGGTCCAGTGGGGTGGATTGGGTGCGTTCGTTGCCAAAAATCCCGATGTGACTTCGTCGCACGAACTTTTGCCTTAATTGCACTAGTTCACACCGTTTTGCACCGAGTTTCATGTAGTTACGAAATGATCCCAAATGCATCCAAAGACTATGCAACGCACCAAAACATGAGTCTAGGGTCCAATGGGACGGATTGGGTGCGCTCATTGCGAAAAATCCCAACGTGACTTCGTGGCACAAACTTTTGCATTAATTGCACCAGTTTACCCCGTTTTGCAATGAGTTTCTTGTAGTTACGAAATGATCCCAAATGCAGCCAAACACAATGCAATGCACCAAAACATGTGTTTAGGGTCCAATGGAGTGGATTGGGTGCATTCGTTGCGAAAAATCCCGACGTGACTTCGTGGCACGAACTTTTGCATTAATTGCACCAGTTCATACTGTTTTGCACTGAGTTTCAAGAAGTTATGAAAAGATCCCAAATGCATCCAAACACTATGCAACGCATGAAAACATGAGTTTAGGTTCCAATGGGGCGGATTGGGTGCATTCGTTTTGAAAAATCCCGAAATGACTTTGTGGCACGAACTTTTGTACTAATTGCACCAGTTCACCCCGCTTTGCATCGAGTTTCATGCAGTTACGAAACGATCCCAAATGCATCCATACACTATGCAACGTACCAAAACATGAGTCTAGGGTCTAATGGGGCGGATTGGGTGCGCTTGTTGCGAAAATTCCCGGCTTGACTTCTTGGCATGAACTTTTGCACTAATTGCACCAGTTCACCCCGTTTTGCACCGAGTTTCATGCAGTTACGAAACGATCGCAAATGCACCCAAACACTATGAAACGCACCAAAACTAGAGTTTAGGGTCCAATGGAGTGGATTGGGAGTGTTTGTTGCAAAAAATCCCGACGTGACTTCGTGGCACGAACTTTTACATTAATTGCACCAGTTCACACTGTTTTGCACCGTGTTTCATGTAGTTACGAAACAATCACATATGCACCCAAACACTATGCAACGTACCAAAACATGTGTTTAGGGCCCAATGGGGTGGATTGGGTGCGTTCGTTGCGAAAAATCCCGATGTGACTTCGTGGCACGAACTTTTGTATTAATTGCACCAGTTCACACCGTTTTGCACTGAGTTTCATGCAGTTATGAAATGATCCCAAATGCACCCAAACACTATGCAACGCACCAAAACAAGAGTTTAGGGTCTAATGGGGTGGATTGGGTGCATTCGTTGCCAAAAATGCCGATGTGACTTCGTGCCACGAACTTTTGCATTAATTGCACTAGTTAACACCGTTTTGCACCGAGTTTCAGGCAGTTACGAAATGATCCCAAATGGATCCAAACACTATGCAACGCACCAAAACATGAGTCTAGGGTCCAGTGGGGTGGATTGGGTGCGTTCGTTGCCAAAAATCCCGATGTGACTTCGTCGCACGAACTTTTGCATTAATTGCACTAGTTCACACCGTTTTGCACCGAGTTTCATGCAGTTACGAAATGATCCCAAATGCATCCAAAGACTATGCAACGCACCGAAACATGAGTCTAGGGTCCAATGGGCTGGATTGGGTGCGCTCATTGCGAAAAATCCCAACGTGACTTCGTGGCACAAACTTTTGCATTAATTGCACCAGTTTACCCCGTTTTGCAATGAGTTTCATGCAGTTACGAAATGATCCCAAATGCAGCCAACACAATGCAATGCACCAAAACATGTGTTTAGGGTCCAATGGAGTGGATTGGGTGCATTCGTTGCGAAAAATCCCGACTTGACTTCGTGGCATGAACTTTTGCATTAATTGCACCAGTTCATACTATTTTGCACCGAGTTTCAAGAAGTTATGAAAAGATCCCAAATGCATCCAAACACTATGCAACGCATGAAAACATGAGTTTAGGTTCCAATGGGGCGGATTGGGTGCATTCGTTTTGAAAAATCCCGACCTGACTTTGTGGCACGAACTTTTGTACTAATTGCACCAGTTCACCCCGTTTTGCACCGAGTTTCATGTAGTTAAGAAACGATCCCAAATGCATCCATACACTATGCAACGTACCAAAACATGAGTATAGGGTCTAATGGGGCGGATTGGGTGCGCTTGTTGCGAAAATTCCCGGCGTGACTTCTTGGCATGAACTTTTGCACTAATTGCACAAGTTCACCCCGTTTTGCATCAAGTTTCATGCAGTTACGAAACAATCGCAAATGCACCCAAACACTATGCAACGCACTAAAACATGAGTTTAGGGTCCAATGGAGTGGATTGGGAGTGTTTGTTGCAAAATTTCCCGACATGACTTCGTGGCACGAACTTTTACATTAATTGCACCAGTTCACACCGTTTTGCACCGTGTTTCATGTAGTTACGAAACAATCACAAATGGACCCAAACACTATGCAACGCACCAAAACATGTGTTTAGGGTCCAATGGGGTGGATTGGGTGCGTTCGTTTCGAAAAATCCCGATGTGACTTCGTGGCACGAACTTTTGTATTAATTGCACCAGTTCACACTGTTCTGCATCGAGTTTCATGCAGTTACAAAACGATCCTAAATGCACCCAAACACTATGCAACACACCAAAAAATGACTCTAGAGTCCAATGGGGCAGATTGGGTGCGCTCGTTGTGAAAAATCCTGATGTGACTTTGTGGCACGAACTTTTGCATTAATTGCACCAGTTCACACTGTTTTGCACTTTACTTCAAAAAAACACTGTTTTGCACTGAGTTTCATGTAGTTATGAAATGATCCCAAATGCACCCAAACACTATGCAATGCACCAAAACATGAGTCTAGGGCCCTGTGGGGTGGATTGGGTGCGTTCGTTGCCAAAAATCCCGACGTGACTTCGTGGCACGAACTTTTACTTTAATTGCACCAGTTCACACCGTTTTGCACTGAGTTTCATGCAGTTATGAAATGATCCCAAATGCACCCAAACACTATGCAACGCACCAAAACAAGAGTTTAGGGTGTAATGGGCTGGATTGGGTGCGTTCGTTGCCAAAAATGCCGAGTGACTTCGTGCCACGAACTTTTGCATTAATTGCACTAGTTAACACTATTTTGCACCGAGTTTCAGGCAGTTACGAAATGATCCCAAATGGATCCAAACACTATGCAACGCACCAAAACATAAGTCTAGGGTCCAGTGGGGTGGATTGGGTGCGTTCGTTGCCAAAAATCCCGATGTGACTTCGTCGCACGAACTTTTGCCTTAATTGCACTAGTTCACACCGTTTCGCACCGAGTTTCATGCAGTTACGAAATGATCCCAAATGCTTCCAAAGACTATGCAACGCACCAAAACATGAGTCTAGGGTCCAATGGGACGGATTGGGTGCGCTCATTGCGAAAAATCCCAACGTGACTTCGTGGCACAAACTTTTGCATTAATTGCACCAGTTTACCCCGTTTTGCAATGAATTTCATGCAGTTACGAAATGATCCCAAATGCAGCCAAACACAATGCAATGCACCAAAACATGTGTTTAGGGTCCAATGGAGTGGATTGGGTGCATTCGTTGCGAAAAATCCCGACTTGACTTCGTGGCATGAACTTTTGCATTAATTGCACCAGTTCATACTATTTTGCACCGAGTTTCAAGAAGTTATGAAAAGATCCCAAATGCATCCAAACACTATGCAACGCATGAAAACATGAGTTTAGGTTCCAATGGGGCGGATTGGGTGCATTCGTTTTGAAAAATCCCGACCTGACTTTGTGGCACGAACTTTTGTACTAATTGCACCAGTTCACCCCGTTTTGCACCGAGTTTCATGTAGTTAAGAAACGATCCCAAATGCATCCATACACTATGCAACGTACCAAAACATGAGTATAGGGTCTAATGGGGCGGATTGGGTGCGCTTGTTGCGAAAATTCCCGGCGTGACTTCTTGGCATGAACTTTTGCACTAATTGCACAAGTTCACCCCGTTTTGCATCAAGTTTCATGCAGTTACGAAACAATCGCAAATGCACCCAAACACTATGCAACGCACCGAAACATGAGTTTAGGGTCCAATGGAGTGGATTGGGAGTGTTTGTTGCAAAAAATCCCGACATGACTTCGTGGCACGAACTTTTACATTAATTGCACCAGTTCACACTGTTTTGCACCGTGTTTCATGTAGTTACGAAACAATCACAAATGGACCCAAACACTATGCAACGCACCAAAACATGTGTTTAGGGTCCAATGGGGTGGATTAGGTGCGTTCGTTGCGAAAAATCCCGATGTGACTTCGTGGCACGAACTTTTGTATTAATTGCACCAGTTCACCCTGTTCTGCATCGAGTTTCATGCAGTTACGAAACGATCCTAAATGCACCCAAACACTATGCAACACACCAAAAAATGACTCTAGAGTCCAATGGGGCAGATTGGGTGCGCTCGTTGTGAAAAATCCTGATGTGACTTTGTGGCACGAACTTTTGCATTAATTGCACCAGTTCACACTGTTTTGCACTTTACTTCAAAAAAACACTGTTTTGCACTGAGTTTCATGTAGTTATGAAATGATCCCAAATGCACCCAAACACTATGCAATGCACCAAAACATGAGTCTAGGGCCCTGTGGGGTGGATTGGGTGCGTTCGTTGCCAAAAATTCCGACGTGACTTCGTGGCACGAACTTTTACTTTAATTGCACCAGTTCACACCGTTTTGCACTGAGTTTCATGCAGTTATGAAATGATCCCAAATGCACCCAAACACTATGCAACGCACCAAAACAAGAGTTTAGGGTGTAATGGGGTGGATTGGGTGCGTTCGTTGCCAAAAATGCCGACGTGACTTCGTGCCACGAACTTTTGCATTAATTGCACTAGTTAACACTGTTTTGCACCGAGTTTCAGGCAGTTACGAAATGATCCCAAATGGATCCAAACACTATGCAACGCACCAAAACATAAGTCTAGGGTCCAGTGGGGTGGATTGGGTGCGTTCGTTGCCAAAAATCCCGATGTGACTTCGTCGCACGAACTTTTGCCTTAATTGCACTAGTTCACACCGTTTCGCACCGAGTTTCATGCAGTTACGAAATGATCCCAAATGCTTCCAAAGACTATGCAACGCACCAAAACATGAGTCTAGGGTCCAATGGGACGGATTGGGTGCGCTCATTGCGAAAAATCCCAACGTGACTTCGTGGCACAAACTTTTGCATTAATTGCACCAGTTTACCCCGTTTTGCAATGAATTTCATGCAGTTACGAAATGATCCCAAATGCAGCCAAACACAATGCAATGCACCAAAACATGTGTTTAGGGTCCAATGGAGTGGATTGGGTGCATTCGTTGCGAAAAATCCCGACTTGACTTCGTGGCATGAACTTTTGCATTAATTGCACCAGTTCATACTATTTTGCACCGAGTTTCAAGAAGTTACGAAAAGATCCCAAATGCATCCAAACACTATGCAGCGCATGAAAACATGAGTTTAGGTTCCAATGGGGTGGATTGGGTGCATTCGTTTTGAAAAATCCCGACCTGACTTTGTGGCACGAACTTTTGTACTAATTGCACCAGTTCACCCCGTTTTGCACCGAGTTTCATGTAGTTAAGAAACGATCCCAAATGCATCCATACACTATGCAACGTACCAAAACATGAGTATAGGGTCTAATGGGGCGGATTGGGTGCGCTTGTTGCGAAAATTCCCGGCGTGACTTCTTGGCATGAACTTTTGCACTAATTGCACAAGTTCACCCCGTTTTGCATCAAGTTTCATGCAGTTACGAAACAATCGCAAATGCACCCAAACACTATGCAACGCACCGAAACATGAGTTTAGGGTCCAATGGAGTGGATTGGGAGTGTTTGTTGCAAAAAATCCCGACATGACTTCGTGGCACGAACTTTTACATTAATTGCACCAGTTCACACTGTTTTGCACCGTGTTTCATGTAGTTACAAAACAATCACAAATGGACCCAAACACTATGCAACGCACCAAAACATGTGTTTAGGGTCCAATGGGGTGGATTGGGTGCGTTCGTTGCGAAAAATCCCGATGTGACTTCGTGGCACGAACTTTTGTATTAATTGCACCAGTTCACCCTGTTCTGCATCGAGTTTCATGCAGTTACGAAACGATCCTAAATGCACCCAAACACTATGCAACACACCAAAAAATGACTCTAGAGTACAATGGGGTAGATTGGGTGCGCTCGTTGTGAAAAATCCTGATGTGACTTTGTGGCACGAACTTTTGCATTAATTGCACCAGTTCACACTGTTTTGCACTTTACTTCAAAAAACACTGTTTTGCACTGAGTTTCATGTAGTTATGAAATGATCCCAAATGCACCCAAACACTATGCAATGCACCAAAACATGAGTCTAGGGCCCTGTGGGGTGGATTGGGTGCGTTCGTTGCCAAAAATTTCGACGTGGCTTCGTGGCACGAACTTTTACTTTAATTGCACCAGTTCACACCGTTTTGCACTGAGTTTCATGCAGTTATGAAATGATCCCAAATGCACCCAAACACTATGCAACGCACCAAAACAAGAGTTTAGGGTGTAATGGGGTGGATTGGGTGCGTTCGTTGCCAAAAATGCCGACGTGACTTCGTGCCACGAACTTTTGCATTAATTGCAATAGTTAACACTGTTTTGCACCGAGTTTCAGGCAGTTACGAAATGATCCCAAATGGATCCAAACACTATGCAACGCACCAAAACATAAGTCTAGGGTCCAGTGGGGTGGATTGGGTGCGTTCGTTGCCAAAAATCCCGATGTGACTTCGTCGCACGAACTTTTGCCTTAATTGCACTAGTTCACACCGTTTCGCACCGAGTTTCATGCAGTTACGAAATGATCCCAAATGCTTCCAAAGACTATGCAACGCACCAAAACATGAGTCTAGGGTCCAATGGGGCGGATTGGGTGCGCTCATTGCGAAAAATCCCAACGTGACTTCGTGGCACAAACTTTTGCATTAATTGCACCAGTTTACCCCGTTTTGCAATGAATTTCATGCAGTTACGAAATGATCCCAAATGCAGCCAAACACAATGCAATGCACCAAAACATGTGTTTTGGGTCCAATGGAGTGGATTGGGTGCATTCGTTGCGAAAAATCCCGACTTGACTTCGTGGCATGAACTTTTGCATTAATTGCACCAGTTCATACTATTTTGCACCGAGTTTCAAGAAGTTACGAAAAGATCCCAAATGCATCCAAACACTATGCAGCGCATGAAAACATGAGTTTAGGTTCCAATGGGGTGGATTGGGTGCATTCGTTTTGAAAAATCCCGACCTGACTTTGTGGCACGAACTTTTGTACTAATTGCACCAGTTCACCCCGTTTTGCACCGAGTTTCATGTAGTTAAGAAACGATCCCAAATGCATCCATACACTATGCAACGTACCAAAACATGAGTATAGGGTCTAATGGGGCGGATTGGGTGCGCTTGTTGCGAAAATTCCTGGCGTGACTTCTTGGCATGAACTTTTGCACTAATTGCACAAGTTCACCCCGTTTTGCATCAAGTTTCATGCAGTTACGAAACAATCGCAAATGCACCCAAACACTATGCAACGCACCAAAACATGAGTTTAGGGTCCAATGGAGTGGATTGGGAGTGTTTGTTGCAAAAAATCCCGACATGACTTCGTGGCACGAACTTTTACATTAATTGCACCAGTTCACACTGTTTTGCACCGTGTTTCATGTAGTTACGAAACAATCACAAATGGACCCAAACACTATGCAACGCACCAAAACATGTGTTTAGGGTCCAATGGGGTGGATTGGGTGCGTTCGTTGCAAAAAATCCCGATGTGACTTCGTGGCACGAACTTTTGTATTAATTGCACCAGTTCACCCTGTTCTGCATCGAGTTTCATGCAGTTACGAAACGATCCTAAATGCACCCAAACACTATGCAACACCCCAAAAAATGACTCTAGAGTCCAATGGGGCAGATTGGGTGCGCTCGTTGTCAAAAATCCTGATGTGACTTTGTGGCACGAACTTTTGTATTAATTGCACCAGTTCACACTGTTTTGCACTTTACATCAAAAAAACACTGTTTTGCACTGAGTTTCATGTAGTTATGAAATGATCCCAAATGCACGCAAACACTATGCAACGCACCAAAACATGAGTTTAGGGTCCAATGGTGTGTTTTGGGTGCGTTCGTTGCCAAAAATCCCGACGTGACTTCGTGGCACGAACTTTTGCATTAATTGCACCAGTTCACACCGTTTTGCACTGCGTTTCATGTAGTTATGAAATGATCCCAAATGCACACAAACACTATGCAACGCACCAAAACAAGAATTTAGGGTCTAATGGGGTGGATTGGGTGCGTTTGTTGCCACAAATGCCGACGTGACTTCGTGCCACGAACTTTGGCATTAATTGCACTAGTTAACACTGTTTTGCACCGAGTTTCAAGCAGTTACGAAATGATCCCAAATGGATCCAAACACTATGCAACGCACCAAAACATGAGTCTAGGGTCCAGTGGGGTGGATTGGGTGCGTTCGTTGCCAAAAATCCCATTGTGACTTCGTCGCACGAACTTTTGCCTTAATTGCACTAGTTCACACCGTTTTGCACCGAGTTTCATGCAGTTACGAAATGATCCCAAATGCATCCAAAGACTATGCAACGCACCAAAACATGAGTCTAGGGTCCAATGGGGCGGATTGGGTGCGCTCATTGCGAAAAATCCCAACGTGACTTCGTGGCATAAACTTTTGCATTAATTACACCAGTTTACCCCGTTTTGCAATGAGTTTCTTGTAGTTACGAAATGATTCCAAATGCAGCCAAACACAATGCAATGCACCAAAACATGTGTTTAGGGTCCAATGGAGTGGATTGGGTGCATTCGTTGTGAAAAATCCCGACGTGACTTCGTGGCACGAACTTTTGCATTAATTGCACCAGTTCATACTGTTTTGCACTGAGTTTCAAGAAGTTATGAAAAGATCCCAAATGCATCCAAATACCATGCAACGCATGAAAACATGAGTTTAGGTTCCAATGGGGCGGATTGGGTGCATTCGTTTTGAAAAATCCCGAAATGACTTTGTGGCACGAACTTTTGTAGTTATTGCACAAGTTCACCCCGCTTTGCACCGAGTTTCATGCAGTTACGAAACGATCCCAAATGCATCCATACACTATGCAACGTACCAAAACAAGAGTCTAGGGTCTAATGGGGCGGATTGGGTGCGCTTGTTGCGAAAATTCCCGGCTTGACTTCATGGCATGAACTTTTGCACTAATTGCACCAGTTCACCCCGTTTTGCACCGAGTTTCATGCAGTTACGAAACGATCGCAAATGCACCCAAACACTATGCAACGCACCAAAACATGAGTTTAGGGTCCAATGGAGAGGATTGGGAGTGTTTATTGCAAAAAATCCCGAAGTGACTTCGTGGCACGAACTTTTGCATTAATTGCACCAGTTCACACTGTTTTGCACCGAGTTTCATGTAGTTACGAAACAATCGCAAATGCACCCAAGCACTATGCAACGCACCAAAACATGTGTTTAGGGTCCAATGGGGTGGATTGGGTGCGTTCGTTGCGAAAAATCCCGATGTGACATCGTGGCACGAACTTTTGTATTAATTGCACCAGTTCACCCTGTTCTGCATCGAGTTTCATGCAGTTACGAAACGATCCTAAATGCACCCAAACACTATGCAACACACCAAAAAATGACTCTAGGGTCCAATGGGGCATTTTGGGTGCGCTCATTTTGAAAAATCCTGATGTGACTTTGTGGCACGAACTTTTGTATTAATTGCACCAGTTCACACTATTTTGCACTTTACTTCAAAAAAAACACTGTTTTGCACTGAGTTTCATGTAGTTATGAAATGATCCCAAATGCACCCAAACACTATGCAATGCACCAAAACATGAGTCTAGGGCCATGTGGGGTGGATTGGGTGCGTTCGTTGCAAAAAATTCCGATGTGACTTCGTGGCACGAACTTTTGCTTTAATTGCACCAGTTGACACCGTTTTGCACTGAGTTTCATGCAGTTATGAAATGATCCCAAATGCACCCAAACACTATGCAACGAACCAAAACAAGAGTTTAGGGTCTAATGGGGTGGATTGGGTGCTTTCGTTGCCAAAAATGCCGACGTGACTTCGTGCCACGAACTTTTGCATTAATTCTACTAGTTAACACCATTTTGCACCGAGTTTCAGGCAGTTACGAAACGATCCCAAATGGATCCAAACACTATGCAACACACCAAAACATGAGTCTAGGGTCCAGTGGGGTGGATTGGGTGCGTTCGTTGCCAAAAATCCCGATGTGACTTCGTCGCACGAACTTTTGCATTAATTGCACTAGTTCACACCGTTTTGCACCGAGTTTCATGCAGTTACGAAATGATCCCAAATGCATCCAAACACTATGCAACGCACAAAAACATGAGTCTAGGGTCCAATGGGGCAGATTGGGTGCGCTCATTGCGAAAAATCCCAACGTGACTTCGTGGCACAAACTTTTGCATTAATTGCACCAGTTTACCCCGTTTTGCAACGAGTTGCATGCAGTTACGAAATGATCCCAAATGCAGCGAAACACAATGCAACGCACCAAAACATGTGTTTAGGGTCCAATGGGGTGGATTGGGTGCGTTCGTTGCGAAAAATCCCGATGTGACTTCGTGGCACGAACTTTTGTATTAATTGCACCAGTTCACCCTGTTCTGTATCGAGTTTCATGCAGTTACGAAACAATCCTAAATGCACCCAAACACTATGCAACACACCAAAAAATGACTCTAGGGTCCAATGGGGCAGATTGGGTGCGCGCGTTGTGAAAAATCCTGATGTGACTTTGTGGCACGAACTTTTGCATTAATTGCACCAGTTCACATTGTTTTCCACTTTACTTCAAAAAAAACACTGTTTTGCATTAATTGCACCAGTTCACACTATTTTGCAACGAGTTTCATGTAGTTATGAAACAATCGCAAATGCACCCAAACACTATGCAACGCACCAAAACATGTGTTTAGGGTCCAATGGGGCGGATTGTGTGCGCTCGTTGCGAAAAATCCTGATGTGACTTTGTGGAACGAACTTTTGCATTAGTTGCACCAGTTCACACTGTTTTGCACTTTCCTTAAAAAAACACAGTTTTGCATTGAGTTTCATGTAGTTATGAAATGATCCCAAATGCACCCAAACACTATGCAATGCACCAAAACATGAGTTTAGGGTCCAATGGGGTGTATTGGGTGCGTTCGTTGCCAAAAATCTCGACGTGACTTCGTGGCACGAACTTTTGCATTAATTGAACTAGTTCATAACATTTTGCACCGAGTTTCAGGCAGTTATGAAACAATCCCATGTGGATCCAAACACTGTGCAACACACCAAAACATGAGTCTAGGGCCCAGTGGGGTGGATTGGGTGCGTTCGTTGCCAAAAATTCCGACGTGACTTCGTGGCACGAACTTTTGCATTAATTGCACCTGTTCACACCGTTTTGCACTGAGTTTCATGCAGTTATGAAATGATCCCAAATGCACCCAAACACTATGCAACACACCAAAACAAGAGGTTAGGGTCTAATGGGGTGGATTGGGTGCTTTCGTTGCCAAAAATGCCGACGTGACTTCGTGCCACGAACTTTTGCATTAATTGCACTAGTTAACACCATTTTGCACCGAGTTTCAGGCAGTTACGAAACGATCCCAAATGGATCCAAACACTATGTAACACATCAAAACATGAGTCTAGGGTCCAGTGGGGTGGATTGGGTGTGTTCGTTGCCAAAAATCCCGATGTGACTTCGTCGCACGAACTTTTCATTAATTGCACTAGTTCACACCGTTTTGCACCGAGTTTCATGCAGTTACGAAATGATCCCAAATGCATCCAAACACTATGCAACGCACAAAAACATGAGTCTAGGGTCCAATGGGGCGGATTGGGTGCGCTCACTGCGAAAAATCCCAACGTGACTTCGTGGCACAAACTTTTGCATTAATTGCACCAGTTTACCCCGTTTTGCAACGAGTTTCATGCAGTTACGAAATGATCCCAAATGCAGCCAAACACAATGCAACGCACCAAAACATGTGTTTAGGGTCCAATGGAGTGGATTGGGTGCATTCGTTGCGAAAAATCCCGACGTGACTTCGTGGCACGAACTTTTGCATTAATTGCACCAGTTCATACTGTTTTGCATCGAGTTTCAAGAAGTCATGAAAAGATCCCAAATGCATCCAAACACTATGCAACGCATGAAAACATCAGTTTAGGGCCCAATGGGGCGGATTGGGTGCATTCGTTTTGAAAAATCCCGACCTGACTTTGTGGCACGAACTTTTGTACTAATTGCACCAGTTCACCCCGTTTTGCACCAAGTTTCATGCAGTTACGAAACAATCCCAAGTGCATCCAAACACTATGCAACGTACCAAAACATGAGTCTAGGGTCCAATGGGGCGGATTGGGTGCGCTCATTGCGAAAAATCCCAACGTGACTTCGTGGCACAAACTTTTGCATTAATTGCACCAGTTGACCCCATTTTGCACCGAGTTTCATGCAGCTACGAAAAGATCTTAAATGCACCTAAACACTATGCAATGCACCAAAACATGAGTTTAGGGTCCAATGGGGTGGATTGGGTGTGTTCGTTGTGAAAAATCCTGACCTGACTTTGTGGCACGAACTTTTGCATTAATTGCACAAGTTCACCCTGTATTGCACCGAGTTTCATGCAACTAGGAAACGATCCTAAATGCATCCAAAACTATGCAACGTACCAAAACATGAGTGTAGGGTCCAATGGGGCGGATTGGGTGCGCTCGTTGTTAAAATTGCCAACGAGACTTCGTGGCACGAACTTTTGCATTAATTGCACCAGTTGACCCCATTTTGTACCGAGTTTCCTGCAGCTACGAAATGATCCCAAATGTAAGCAAACACTATACAACGCACCAAAACATGAGTCCTGGGTCCAATGGGGCGGATTGTGTGCGCCCATTGCAAAAAAAATCCCGAAATGACTTCGTAGCACGAACTTTGGCATTAATTGCACCAGTTCACACTATTTTGCACCGAGTTTCGTGTAGCTACAAAACGATCGCAAATGCACCAAAACACTATGCAACACATGAAAACGTGAGTTTAGGGTCCAATGGGGTGGATTGGGTGCGTTCGTTGCGAAAAATCCCGACGTGACTTCGTCTCACGAACTTTTGCATTAATTGCACCTGTTCACATTGTTTTGCACCGAGTTTCATGCAGTTACGAAACGATCCCAAATGGATCCAAACACTATGCAACGCACCAAAATATAAGTTTAGGGTCCAATGTGGTGGATTGGGAGCGTTCGTTGCAAAAAATTCCAAAGTGACTTCGTGGCACAAACTTTTGCATTAATTGCACCAGTTTACCCCATTTTGCACCGAGTTTCATGCAGCTACGAAAAGATCTTAAATGCACCTAAACACTATGCAATGCACCAAAACATGAGTTTAGGGTCCAATGGGGTGGATTGGGTGTGTTTGTTGTGAAAAATCCTGACCTGACTTTGTGGCACGAACTTTTGCATTAATTGCACAAGTTCACCCTGTTTTGCACCGAGTTTCATGCAACTAGGAAACGATCCTAAATGCATCCAAAACTATGCAACATACCAAAACATGAGTGTAGGGTCCAATGGGGCGGATTGGGTGCGCTCGTTGTTAAAATTGCCAACGAGACTTCGTGGCACGAACTTTTGCATTAATTGCACCGGTTGACCCCGTTTTGTACCGAGTTTCCTGTAGCTACGAAATGATCCCAAATGCAGCCAAACACTATACAACGCACCAAAACATGAGTCCTGGGTCCAATGGGGCGGATTGGGTGCGCCCGTTGCCAAAAAATCCCGAAATGACTTCGTAGCACGAACTTTTGCATTAATTGCACCAGTTCACACTATTTTGCACCGAGTTTCGTGTAGCTACAAAACGATCGCAAATGCACCAAAACACTATGCAACACATGAAAATGTGAGTTTAGGGTCCAATGGGGTGGATTGGGTGCGTTCGTTGCGAAAAATCCCGACGTGACTTCGTCTCACGAACTTTTGCATTAATTGCACCTGTTCACATTGTTTTGCACTGAGTTTCATGCAGTTACGAAATGATCCCAAATGGATCCATACAATATGCAACACACCAAAACATGAGTCTAGGGTCCAGTGGGGTGGATTGGGTGCGTTCATTTCCAAAAATCCCGATGTGACTTTGTGGCACAAACTTTTGCATTAAGTGCACTAGTTCACACCGTTTTGCACCGAGTTTCATGCAGTTATGAAATGATCCCAAATGCAGCCAAACACTATGCGACGCACCAAAACATGAGTCTAGGGTCCAATGGGGTGGATTGTGTGTGCTCGTTGTGAAAAATCCCGACGTGACTTCGTGGCACGAACTTTTGCATTAATTGCACCAGTTGACCCCATTTTGCATCGAGTTTCATGCAGCTACGAAAAGATCTTAAATGCACCTAAACACTATGCAACGCACCAAAACATGAGTTTAGGGTCCAATGGGGTGGATTGGGTGTGTTCGTTGTGAAAAATCCTGACCCGACTTTGTGGCAAGAACTTTTGCATTAATTGCACAAGTTCACCCTGTTTTGCACCGAGTTTCATGAAACTAGGAAACGATCCTAAATGCATCCAAAACTATGCAACGTACCAAAACATGAGTCAAGGGTCCAATGGGGCAGATTGGATGTGCTCGTTGTGAAAATTGCCGATGTGACTTCGTGGCACGAACTTTTGCATTAATTGCACCAATTGACCCCTTTTTGTATTGAGTTTTATGTAGCTACGAAACGATCCCAAATGCAGCCAAACACTATGCAACGCACCAAAACTTGAGTCTTGGGTCTAATGGGGCGGATTGGGTGCGCTCGTTTGCGAAAAATCCCGACATGACTTCGTAGCACGAACTTTTGCATTATTTGCACAAGTTCACACTATTTTGCACTGAGTTTCATGCAGCTACAAAACGATCGCAAATGGACCCAAACACTATGCAAGGCACGAAAACATGAGTTTAGGGTCCAATGGGGTGGATTGGGTGCATTCGTTGCGAAAAATCCCGACGTGATTTCATGGCACGAACTTTTGCATTAATTGCACCAGTTGACCCCATTTTGCATCGAGTTTCATGCAGCTACGAAAAGATCTTAAATGCACCTAAACACTATGCAACGCACCAAAACATGAGTTTAGGGTCCAATGGGGTGGATTGGGTGTGTTCGTTGTGAAAAATCCTGACCTGACTTTGTGGCAAGAACTTTTGCATTAATTGCACAAGTTCACCCTGTTTTGCACCGAGTTTCATGCAACTAGGAAACGATCCTAAATGCATCCAAAACTATGCAATGTACCAAAACATGAGTCAAGGGTCCAATGGGGCAGATTGGATGTGCTCATTGTGAAAATTGCCGATGTGACTTCGTGGCACGAACTTTTGCATTAATTGCACCAGTTGACCCCTTTTTGTACTGAGTTTTATGCAGCTACGAAACGATCCCAAATGCAGCCAAACACTATGCAACGCACCAAAACATGAGTCTTGGGTCTAATGGGGCGGATTGGGTGCGCTCGTTTGCGAAAAATCCCGACATGACTTCGTAGCACGAACTTTTGCATTATTTGCACAAGTTCACACCGTTTTGCACCGAGTTTCATGAAGCTACTAAAACGATCGCAAATGGACCCAAACACTATGCAAGGCATGAAAACATGAGTTTAGGGTCCAATGGGGTGGATTGGGTGCATTCGTTGCGAAAAATCCCGACGTGATTTCGTGGCACGAACTTCTGCATTACTTGCACCAGTTCACACTGTTTTGTACCGAGTTTCATGCAGTTACGAAACGATCGCAAATGCACCCAAACACTATACATCGCACCAAAACATGTGTCCAATAGAGTGGATTGTGTTCGTTGTGAAAAATCACGACGTGACTTTGTGGCACGAACTTTTGCATTAATTGCTCCCGTTCACCACGTTTTGCACCGAGTTTAATGCAGTTACAAAACGATAAAAAAATGCATCCAAACACTTTGCAACGTACCAAAACATGAGTCAAGGGTCCAATGGGGCGGATTGGCTGCACTCGTTGCGAAAATTCCCGACGTGACTTCGTGGCACGAACTTTTGCGTTAATTGCACCATTTCACACTGTTTTGTACCGAGTTTCATGCAGTTAGGAAATGATCCCAAATGCACCCAAACACTATGCAATGCACCAAAACATGAGTCTAGGGCCCTGTGGGGTGGATTGGGTGCGTTCGTTGCCAAAAATTCCGACGTGACTTTGTGGCACGAACTTTTGCATTAATTGCACCAGTTCACACCGTTTGGACCAAGTTTCAAGCAGTGACGAAACGATCCCAAATGCATCCAAACACTATGCAATGCATGAAAACATGAGTTTGGGGCCAATGGGGTGGATTGGGTGCCTTCATTATGAAAAATCCCGATGTGACTTCGTGGCAGGAGCTTTTGCATTAATTGCACCAATTCACCCTGTTTTGCGTCGAAATTCATGCAGTTACGAAACGATCCCAATCGCACGCAAATACTATGAAACACACCAAAACATTAGTTTCGGGTCCAACGGGGTGGATTTGGTGCGTTCGTTGCGAAAAATGCCGATGTGACTTCGTGGCACGAACATTTGCATTAATTACACCAGTTCACCCTGTTTTGCATCGATTTCCATCGAGTTACGAAACGATCCCAAACGCACCCAAATACTATGCATCGCAACAAAACATTAGTTTAGGGTCTAGTGGGTTGGATTGGGTGCGTTCGTTGAGAAAAATCCCGATGTGACTTCGTGGCACGAACTTTTGCATTAATTGCACCAGTTGACCCCGTTTTTGCGTTGAGTTTCATGCAGTTAGGAAACGATCCCAAATGCACTCAAACACTATGCAACGCACTAAAACATGAGTTTAGGGTCCAATGTGGAGGATTGGGTGCGTTCATTGCGAAAAATCCCGATGTGACTTCATGGCACGAACTTATGTATTAATTGCACTGTTGACCCCATTTTGCAACGAGTTTCACGCAGTGACGAAACGATCCCAAATGCATCAAAACACTATGCAACGCATGAAAACATGAGTTTGGGGCCAATGGGGTGGATTGGGTGCGTTCATTGTGAAAAATCTCGATGTGACTTCGTGGCAGGAGCCTTTGCATTAATTGCACTAGTTGACCCCGTTTTGAACCAAGTTTCATGCAGCTACGAAACGATCCCAAATGCACCTAAACACTATGCAATGCACCAAAACATGAGTCTAGGGTCCAATGGAGCAATGGGTGCGTTCCTTGCGAAAAATCCCGACATGACTTCGTGGCACAAACTTTTGCATTATTTGCACTAGTTCACACTGTTTGCACCGAGTTTCATGCTGTTACGAAACGATCGCAAATGCACCCAAACAATATGCAACGCACCAAAACATGTGTTTAGGGTCCAATGGAGTGGATTGGGTGTGTTCGTTGCGAAAAATCCCGATGTGACTTCATGGCACGAACTTTTGCATCAATTGCAACAGCTCACACTGTTTTGCACCGAGTTTCATGCTGTTACGAAATGATCGCAAATGCACCCAAACACTATGCAACACACCAAAACATGTGTTTAGGGTCCAATAGAGAGGATTGGGTGTGTTCGTTGTGAAAAATGCCGACATGACTTCGTGGCACGAACTTTTGCATTAATTGCACCAGTTCACCACGTTTTGCATCGAGTTTAATGCAGTTACGAAACGATAACAAATGCATCCGAACACTTTGCAACGTACCAAAACATGAGTCTAGGGTTCAATGGGGCGGATTGGCTGCACACGTTGCGAAAATTCCCGACGTGACTTCGTGGCACGAACTTTTGCATTAATTGCACCATTTCACACTGTTTTGTACCGAGTTTCATGCAGTTACGAAATGATCCCAAATGCACCCAAACACTATGCCACGCACCAAAACATGAGTTTAGAGTCCAATGGGGTGGATTGGGTGCGTTCGTTGCCAATAATCTCGATGTGACTTCGTGGCACGAACTTTTGCATTAATTGCACCAGTTCACACCGTTTTGCACCGAGTTTCACGCAGTTACGAAATGATCCCAAATGCATCCAAACACTATGCAACGCACCAAAACATGAGTCTAGGGTCCAATGGGGTGGATTGGGTGCGCTCGTTGCGAAATTCCCAATGTGACTTCGTGGCACGAACATGAGTTTAGGGTCCAATGGAGTGGATTGGGTGCGTTCGTTGCGAAAAATCCGGACGTGACTTTGTGGGACGAAGTTTTGCATTAATTGCACCAGTTCACACTGTTTTGCACTGAGTTTCATACAGTTACGAAATGATCGCAAATGCACCCAAACACAATGCAGCGCACCAAAACATGTGTTTAGGGTCCAATGGAGTGGATTGGGTGAGTTCATTGCGAAAACTCCAGACGTGACTTTGTGGCACGAACTTTTGCATTAATTGCACCAGTTCACACTGTTTTGCACCGAGTTTCAAGCAGTGATGAAACGATCCCAAATGCATTCAAACACTATGCAACGCATGAAAACATGAGTTCAGGGTCCAATGGGATGGATTTTGTGCGTTCATTGTGAAAAATCCCGATGTGAGTTCGTGGCAGGAGCTTTTGCATTAATTGCACCAATTCACCCTGTTTTGCATCGAAATTCATGCAGTTACGAAATGATCCCAATCGCACCCAAATACTATAAAACACACCAAAACAAGAGTTTCGGGTCCAACGGGGTGGATTTGGTGCGTTCGTTGCGAAAAATGCCAACGTGACTTCGTGGCATGAACTTTTGCATTATTTGCATCAGTTCACACTGTTTTGCACCGAGCTTCATGCAGTTACAAAATGATCCCAAATGCAGCCAAACACTATGCAACGCACCAAAACAGGAGCCTAGGGTCCAATGGGGCAATGGGTGCGTTCGTTGCGAAAAATCCCGACATGACTTCGTGGCATGAACTTTTGCATTATTTGCACCAGTTCACACTGTTTGCACCGAGTTTCATGTAGTTGCGAAACGATCGCAAATGCGCACAATCACTATGCAACGCTCCAAAAGTTGAGTTTAGGGTCCAATGGGGTGCATTCGGTGCGTTCTTTGCGAAAAAACCCGACGTGACTTCGTGGCACGAACTTTTGCATTAATTGCACCAGTTCACCCCATTTTGCACTGAGTTTAATGCAGCTACGAAATGATCCCAAATGCAGTCAAACACTATGCAACGCACCAAAACATGAGTCTAGGGTCCAATGGCGCGGATTGTGTGTGCTCGTTGCGAAAAATCACGACGTGACTTCGGGGCACGAACTTTTGCATTAATTGCAACCATTTCACACTATTTTGTACCAAGTTTCATGCAGTTACGAAATGATCCCAAATGCACCCAAACACTATGCCACGCACCAAAACATGAGTTTAGGGTCCAATGGGGTGGATTGGGTGCGTTCGTTTCAAATAATCTCGATGTGACTGTGTGGCACGAACTTTTGCATTAATTGCACCAATTCACACCATTTTGCACCGAGTTTCACGCAGTTACGAAATGATCCCAAATGCATCCAAACACTATGCAACGCACCAAAACATGATTCTAGGGTCCAATGGGGTGGATTGGGTGCGCTCGTTGCAAAAAATCCCAATGTGACTTCGTGGCACGAACATGAGTTTAGGGTCCAATGGAGTGGATTGGGTGTGTTCGTTGCGAAAAATCCGGACGTGACTTTGTGGGACGAAGTTTTGCATTAATTGCACCAGTTCACACTGTTTTGCGCTGAGTTTCATACAGTTACGAAATGATCGCAAATGCACCCATACATTATGCAGCGCACCAAAACATGTGTTTAGGGTCCAATGGAGTGGATTGGGTGCGTTCATTGCGAAAGATCCAGACGTGACTTTGTGGCACGAACTTTTGCATTAATTGCATCAGTTCACACTGTTTTGCACCGAGTTTCAAGCAGTGACGAAACGATCCCAAATGCATCCAAACACTATGCAACGCATGAAAACATGAGTTTAGGGTCCAACGGGGTGGATTTAGTGCGTTCGTTGCGAAAAATGCCGACGTGACTTCGTGGCACGAACTTTTGCATTATTTGCATCAGTTCACACTGTTTTGCACCGAGCTTCATGCAGTTACAAAACGATCCCAAATGCAGCCAAACACTATGCAACGCACCAAAACATGAGCCTAGGGTCCAATTGGGCAATGGGTGCGTTCGTTGCGAAAAATCCCGACATGACTTCGTGGCATGAACTTTTGCATTATTTGCACCAGTTCACACTGTTTGCACCGAGTTTCATGTAGTTGCGAAACGATCCCAAATGCGCACAAACACTATGCAACGCTCCAAAATTTGAGTTTAGGGTCCAATGGGGTGCATTCGGTGCGTTCTTTGCGAAAAAAACCCGACGTGACTTCGTGGCACGAACTTTTGCATTAATTGCACCAGTTCACCCCATTTTGCACTGAGTTTAGTGCAGCTACGAAATGATCCCAAATGCAGTCAAACACTATGCAACGCACCAAAACATGAGTCTAGGGTCCAATGGCGCGGATTGTGTGTGCTCGTTGCGAAAAATCACGACGTGACTTCGGGGCACGAACTTTTGCATTAATTGCACCATTTCACACTATTTTGTACCAAGTTTCATGCAGTTACGAAATGATCCCAAATGCACCCAAACACTATGCCACGCACCAAAACATGAGTTTAGGGTCCAATGGGGTGGATTGGGTGCGTTCGTTTCCAATAATCTCGATGTGACTGCGTGGCACGAACTTTTGCATTAATTGCACCAGTTCACACCATTTTGCACCGAGTTTCACGCAGTTACGAAACGATCCCAAATGCATCCAAACACTATGCAACGCACCAAAACATGATTCTAGGGTCCAATGGGGTGGATTGGGTGCGCTCGTTGCAAAAAATCCCAATGTGACTTCGTGGCACGAACATGAGTTTTGGGTCCAATGGAGTGGATTGGGTGCGTTCGTTGCGAAAAATCCGGACGTGACTTTGTGGGACGAAGTTTTGCATTAAAATTGCACCAGTTCACACTATTTTGCACTGAGTTTCATATAGTTACGAAATGATCGCAAATGCACCCAAACACTATGCAGCGCACCAAAACATGTGTTTAGGGTCCAATGGAGTGGATTGGGTGCGTTCATTGCGGAAAATCCAGACGTGACTTTGTGCCACGAACTTTTGCATTAATTGCATCAGTTCACACTGTTTTGCACCGAGTTTCAAGCAGTGACGAAACGATCCCAAATGCATCCAAACACTATGCAACGCACCAAAACATGATTCTAGGGTCCAATGGGGTGGATTGGGTGCGCTCGTTGCAAAAAATCCCAATGTGACTACATGGCACGAACATGAGTTTTGGGTCCAATGGAGTGGATTGGGTGCGTTCGTTGCGAAAAAATCCGGACGTGACTTTGTGGGACGAAGTTTTGCATTAATTGCACCAGTTCACACTGTTTTGCACTGAGTTTCATACAGTTACGAAATGATCGCAAATGCACCCAAACACTATGCAGCGCACCAAAACATGTGTTTAGGGTCCAATGGAGTGGATTGGGTGCGTTCATTGCGGAAAATCCAGACGTGACTTTGTGGCACGAACTTTTGCATTAATTGCATCAGTTCACACTGTTTTGCACCGAGTTTCAAGCAGTGATGAAACGATCCCAAATGCATCCAAACACTATGCAACGCATGAAAACATGAGTTTAGGGTCCAACGGGGTGGATTTAGTGCGTTCGTTGCGAAAAATGCCGACGTGACTTCGTGGCACGAACTTTTGCATTATTTGCATCAGTTCACACTGTTTTGCACCGAGCTTCATGCAGTTACAAAACGATCCCAAATGCAGCCAAACACTATGCAACGCACCAAAACATGAGCCTAGGGTCCAATGGGGCAATGGGTGCGTTCGTTGCGAAAAATCCCGACATGACTTCGTGGCATGAACTTTTGCATTATTTGCACCAGTTCACACTGTTTGCACCGAGTTTCATGTAGTTGCGAAACGATCCCAAATGCGCACAAACACTATGCAATGCTCCAAAATTTGAGTTTAGGGACCAATGGGGTGCATTCGGTGCGTTCTTTGCGAAAAAACCCGACGTGACTTCGTCGCACGAACTTTTGTATTAATTGCACCAGTTCACCCCATTTTGCACTGAGTTTAATGCAGCTACGAAATGATCCCAAATGCAGTCAAACACTATGCAACACACCAAAACATGAGTCTAGGATCCAATGGCGCGGATTGTGTGTGCTCGTTGCGAAAAATCACGACGTGACTTCGGGGCACGAACTTTTGCATTAATTGCACCATTTCACACTATTTTGTGCCAAGTTTCATGCAGTTACAAAATGAACCCAAATGCACCCAAACACTATGCCACGCACCAAAACATGAGTTTAGGGTCCAATGGGGTGGATTGGGTGCGTTCGTTTCCAATAATCTCGATGTGACTGCGTGGCACGAACTTTTGCATTAACTGCACCAGTTCACACCATTTTGCACCGAGTTTCACGCAGTTACGAAACGATCCCAAATGCATCCAAACACTATGCAACGCACCGAAACATGATTCTAGGGTCCAATGGGGTGGATTGGGTATGCTCGTTGCAAAAAATCCCAATGTGACTTCGTGGCACGAACATGAGTTTAGGGTCCAATGGAGTGGATTGGGTGCGTTCGTTGCCAAAAATCCGGACGTGACTTCGTGGCATGAACTTTTCCATTAATTGAACTAGTTCATACCGTTTTGCACTGAGTTTCAGGCAGTTATGAAACAATCCCAAGTGGATCCAAACACTGTGCAACTCACCAAAACATGAGTCTAGGGCCCAGTGGGGTGGATTGGGTGCGTTCGTTGCCAAAAATTCCGACGTGACTTCGTGGCACGAACTTTTGCATTAATTGCACCAGTTCACACCGTTTTGCACTGAGTTTCATGCAGTTATGAAATGATCCCAAATGCACCCAAACACTATGCAACGCACCAAAACAAGAGTTTAGGGTCTAATGGGGTGGATTGGGTGCTTTCGTTGCCAAAAATGCCGACGTGACTTCGTGCCATGAACTTTTGCATTAATTGCACTAGTTAACACCATTTTGCACCGAGTTTCAGGCAGTTACGAAACGATCCCAAATGGATCCAAACACTATGCAACACACCAAAACATGAGTCTAGGGTCCAGTGGGGTGGATTGGGAGCGTTCGTTGCCAAAAATCCCGATGTGACTTCGTCGCACGAACTTTTGCATTAATTGCACTAGTTCACACCGTTTTGCACCGAGTTTCATGCAGTTACGAAATGATCCCAAATGCATCCAAACACTATGCAACGCACCTAAACATGAGTCTAGGGTCCAATGGGGCGGATTGGGTGCGCTCATTGCGAAAAATCCCAACGTGACTTCGTGACACAAACTTTTGCATTAATTGCACCGGTTTACCCCGTTTTGCAACGAGTTTCATGTAGTTACGAAATGATCCCAAATGCAGCCAAACACAATGCAACGCACGAAAACATGTGTTTAGGGACCAATGGAGTGGATTGGGTGCATTCATTGCCAAAAATCCCGACGTGACTTCGTGGCACGAACTTTTGCATTAATTGCACCAGTTCATACTGTTTTTCACCGAGTTTCAAGAAGTTATGAAAAGATCCCAAATGCATCCAAACACTATGCAGCGCATGAAAACATCATTTTAGGGTCCAATGGGGCGGATTGGGTATTCATTTTGAAAATTCCCGACCTGACTTTGTGGCACAAACTTTTGTACTAATTGCACCAGTTCACCCCGTTTTGCACCGAGTTTCATGCGGTTACGAAACAATCCCAAATGCATCCAAACACTACGTAACGTACCAAAACAAGAGTCTAGGGTCTAATGGGGCGGATTGGGTGCGCTTGTTGCGAAAATTCCAAGCGTGACCTCTTGGCATGAACTTTTGCACTAATTGCACCAGTTCACCCCGTTTTGCACCGAGTTTCAAGCAGTTACAAAACGATCGCAAATGCACCCAAACACTATGCAACGCACCAAAACATGAGTTTAGGGTCCAATGGAGTGGATTCGGAGCGTTCGTTGCAAAAAATCCCGACGTGACTTCGTGGCACGAACTTTTGCATTAATTGCACCAGTTCACACTGTTTTGCACCGAGTTTCATGTAGTTACGAAACAATCGCAAATGCACCCAAACACTATGCAACGCACCAAAACTTGTGTTTAGGGTCCAATGGGGTGGATTGGGTGCGTTCGTTGTGAAAAACCCAAGGTGACTTCGTGGAACGAACTTTTGCATAAATTGCTCAAGTTCACACTGTTTTGCACCGAGTTTCATGCAACTAGGAAACGATCCTACATGCATCCAACACTATGCAATGTACCAAAACATGAGTCTAGGGTCCAATGGGGCAGATTGTGTGCGCTCGTTGCGAAAAATCCTGATGTGACTTTGTGGCACGAACTTTTGCATTAGTTGCACCAGTTCACACTGTTTTGCACTTTACTTAAAAAAAACACTGTTTTGCATTGAGTTTCATGTAGTTATGAAATGATCCCAAATGCACCCAAACACTATGCAACGCACCAAAACATGAGTTTAGGGTCCAATGGGGTGTATTGGGTGCGTTCGTTGCCAAAAATCTCGACGTGACTTCGTGGCACGAACTTTTGCATTAATTGAACTAGTTCATACCATTTTGCACCGAGTTTTAGGCAGTTATGAAACAATCCCAAGTGGATCCAAACACTGTGCAACACACCAAAACATGAGTCTAGGGCCCAGTGGGGTGGATTGGGTGCGTTCGTTGCCAAAAATTCCGACATGACTTCGTGGCACGAACTTTTGCATTAATTGCACCAGTTCACACCGTTTTGCACTGAGTTTCATGCAGTTATGAAATGATCCCAAATGCACCCAAACACTATGCAACGCACCAAAACAAGAGTTTAGGGTTTAATGGGGTGGATTGGGTGCTTTCATTGCCAAAAATGCAGACGTGACTTCGTGCCACGAACTTTTGCATTAATTGCACTAGTTAACACCATTTTGCACCGAGTTTCAGGCAGTTACGAAACGATCCCAAATGGATCCAAACACTATGCAACACACCAAAACATGAGTCTAGGGTCCAGTGAGGTGGATTGGGTGCGTTCGTTGCCAAAAATCCCGATGTGACTTTGTCGCACGAACTTTTGCATTAATTGCACTAGTTCACACCGTTTTGCACCGAGTTTCATGCAGTTACGAAATGATCCCAAATGCATCCAAACACTATGCAACACACAAAAACATGAGTCTAGGGTCCAATGGGGCGGATTGGGTGCGCTCATTGCGAAAAATCCCAACGTGACTTCATGGCACAAACTTTTGCATTAATTGCACCAGTTTACCCCGTTTTGCAACGAGTTTCATGCAGTTACGAAATGATCCCAAATGCAGCCAAACACAATGCAACGCACCAAAACATGTGTTTAGGGTCCAATGGAGTGGATTGGGTGCATTCGTTGCGAAAAATCCCGACGTGACTTCGTGGCACGAACTTTTGCATTAATTGCACCAGTTCATACTGTTTTGCACCGAGTTTCAAGAAGTCATGAAAAGATCCCAAATGCATCCAAACACTATGCAACGCATGAAAACATCAGTTTAGGGCCCAATGGGGCAGATTGGGTGCATTCGTTTTGAAAAATCCCGACCTGACTTTGTGGCACGAACTTTTGTACTAATTGCACCAGTTCACCCCGTTTTGCACCGAGTTTCATGCAGTTACGAAACAATCCCAAATGCATCCAAACACTATGCAATGTACCAAAACATGAGTCTAGTGTCTAATGGGGCGGATTGGGTGCGCTTGTTGCGAAAATTCACGGCGTGACTTCTTGGCATGAACTTTTGCACTAATTGCACCAGTTCACCCCGTTTTGCACCGTGTTTTATGCAGTTACAAAACGATCGCAAATGCACTCAAACACTATGCAACGCACCAAAACATGAGTTTAGGGTCCAATGGAGTGGATTGGGAGCGTTCGTTGCAAAAAATCCCGACGTGACTTCGTGGCACAAACTTTTGCATTAATTGCACCAGTTCACACTGTTTTGCACCGAGTTTCATGTAGTTACGAAACGATCCCAAATGGATCCAAACACCATGCAACGCACCAAAACATGAGTCTAGGGTCCAGTGGGGTGGATTGCGTGCGTTCGTTGCCAAAAATCTCGATGTGACTTCGTCGCACGAACTTTTGCATTAATTGCTTAAGTTCACACTGTTTTGCACTTTACTTAAAAAAAAACACAGTTTTGCATTGAGTTTCATGTAGTTATGAAATGATCCCAAATGTACCCAAACACTATGCAACGCACCAAAACATGAGTTTAGGGTCCAATGGGGTGTATTGGGTGCGTTCGTTGCCAAAAATCTCGACGTGACTTCGTGGCACGAACTTTTCCATTAATTGAACTAGTTCATATCGTTTTGCACCGAGTTTCAGGCAGTTATGAAACAATCCCAAGTGGATCCAAACACTGTGCAACTCACCAAAACATGAGTCTAGGGCCCAGTGGGGTGGATTGGGTGCGTTCGTTGCCAAAAATCCCGATGTGACTTCGTCGCACGAACTTTTGCATTAATTGCACTAGTTCACACCGTTTTGCACCGAGTTTCATGCAGTTACGAAATGATCCCAAATGCATCCAAACACTATGCAACGCACCTAAACATGAGTCTAGGGTCCAATGGGGCGGATTGGGTGCGCTCATTGCGAAAAATCCCAACGTGACTTCGTGACACAAACTTTTGCATTAATTGCACCGGTTTACCCCGTTTTGCAACGAGTTTCATGTAGTTACGAAATGATCCCAAATGCAGCCAAACACTATGCAACGCACCAAAACATGTGTTTAGGGACCAATGGAGTGGATTGGGTGCATTCATTGCCAAAAATCCCGACGTGACTTCGTGGCACGAACTTTTGCATTAATTGCACCAGTTCATACTGTTTTGCACCGAGTTTCAAGAAGTCATGAAAAGATCCCAAATGCATCCAAACACTATGCAACGCATGAAAACATCAGTTTAGGGTCCAATGGGGCGGATTGGGTGCATTCATTTTGAAAAATCCCGACCTGACTTTGTGGCACAAACTTTTGTACTAATTGCACCAGTTCACCCCGTTTTGCACCGAGTTTCATGCAGTTACGAAACAATCCCAAATGCATCCAAACACTACGTAACGTACCAAAACATGAGTCTACGGTCTAATGGGGCGGATTGGGTGCGCTTGTTGCGAAAATTCCAAGCGTGACTTCTTGGCATGAACTTTTGCACTAATTGCACCAGTTCACCCCGTTTTGCACCGAGTTTCAAGCAGTTACAAAACGATCGCAAATGCACCCAAACACTATGCAACGCACCAAAACATGAGTTTAGGGTCCAATGGAGTGGATTCGGAGCGTTCGTTGCAAAAAATCCCGACGTGACTTCGTGGCACGAACTTTTGCATTAATTGCACCAGTTCACACTGTTTTGCACCGAGTTTCATGTAGTTACGAAATAATCGCAAATGCCCCCAAACACTATGCAACGCACCAAAACATGTGTTTAGGGTCCAATGGGGTGGATTGGGTGCGTTCGTTGTGAAAAACCCAAGGTGACTTCGTGGAACGAACTTTTGCATTAATTGCTCAAGTTCACACTGTTTTGCACCGAGTTTCATGCAACTAGGAAACGATCCTACATGCATCCAACACTATGCAATGTACCAAAACATGAGTCTAGGGTCCAATGGGGCGGATTGTGTGCGCTCGTTGCGAAAAATCCTGATGTGACTTTGTGGCACGAACTTTTGCATTAGTTGCACCAGTTCACACTGTTTTGCACTTTACTTAAAAAACACTGTTTTGCATTGAGTTTCATGTAGTTATGAAATGATCCCAAATGCACCCAAACACTATGCAACGCACCAAAACATGAGTTTAGGGTCCAATGGGGTGTATTGGGTGCGTTCGTTGCCAAAAATCTCGACGTGACTTCGTGGCACGAACTTTTGCATTAATTGAACTAGTTCATACCATTTTGCACCGAGTTTTAGGCAGTTATGAAACAATCCCAAGTGGATCCAAACACTGTGCAACACACCAAAACATGAGTCTAGGGCCCAGTGGGGTGGATTGGGTGCGTTCGTTGCCAAAAATTCCGACGTGACTTCGTGGCACGAACTTTTGCATTAATTGCACCAGTTCACACCGTTTTGCACTGAGTTTCATGCAGTTATGAAATGATCCCAAATGCACCCAAACACTATGCAACGCACCAAAACAAGAGTTTAGGGTCTAATGGGGTGGATTGGGTGCTTTCATTGCCAAAAATGCAGACGTGACTTCGTCGCACGAACTTTTGCATTAATTGCACTAGTTCACACCGTTTTGCACCGAGTTTCATGCAGTTACGAAATGATCCCAAATGCATCCAAACACTATGCAACACACAAAAACATGAGTCTAGGGTCCAATGGGGCAGATTGGGTGCGCTCATTGCGAAAAATCCCAACGTGACTGCATGGCACAAACTTTTGCATTAATTGCACCAGTTTACCCCGTTTTGCAACGAGTTTCATGCAGTTACGAAATGATCCCAAATGCAGCCAAACACAATGCAACGCACCAAAACATGTGTTTAGGGTCCAATGGAGTGGATTGGGTGCATTCGTTGCGAAAAATCCCGACGTGACTTCGTGGCACGAACTTTTGCATTAATTGCACCAGTTCATACTGTTTTGCACCGAGTTTCAAGAAGTCATGAAAAGATCCCAAATGCATCCAAACACTATGCAACGCACGAAAACATCAGTTTAGGGCCCAATGGGGCGGATTGGGTGCATTCGTTTTGAAAAATCCCGACCTGACTTTGTGGCACGAACTTTTGTACTAATTGCACTAGTTCACCCCGTTTTGCACCGAGTTTCATGCAGTTACGAAACAATCCCAAATGCATCCAAACACTATGCAATGTACCAAAACATGAGTCTAGTGTCTAATGGGGCGGATTGGGTGCGCTTGTTGCAAAAATTCACGGCGTGACTTCTTGGCATGAACTTTTGCACTAATTGCACCAGTTCACCCCGTTTTGCACCGTGTTTCATGCAGTTACAAAATGATCGCAAATGCACCCAAACACTATGCAACGCACCAAAACATGAGTTTAGGGTCCAATGGAGTGGATTGGGAGCGTTCGTTGCAAAAAATCCCGACGTGACTTTGTGGCACGAACTTTTGCATTAATTGCACCAGTTCACCCTGTTCTGCATCGAGTTTCATACAGTTACGAAACGATCCTAAATGCACCCAAACACTATGCAACGCACCAAAACATGTGTTTAGGGTCCAACGGAGTGGATTGGGTGCTTTCGTTGCCAAAAATGCCGACGTGACTTCGTGCCTCGAACTTTTGCATTAATTGCACTAGTTAACACCATTTTGCACCGAGTTTCATGCAGTTACGAAATGATCCCAAATGCAGCCAAACACAATGCAACGCACCAAAACATTTGTTTAGGGTCCAATGGAGTGGATTGGGTGCATTCATTGCGAAAAATCCCGACGTGACTTCGTGGCACGAACTTTTGCATTAATTGCACCAGTTCATACTGTTTTGCACAGAGTTTCAAGAAGTTATGAAAAGATCCCAAATGCATCCAAACACTATGCAACGCATGAAAACATCAGTTTAGGGTCCAATGGGGCGGATTGGGTGCATTCGTTTTGAAAAATCCCGACCTGACTTTGTGGCACGAACTTTTGTACTATTTGCACCAGTTCACCCCGTTTTGCACCGAGTTTCATGCAGTTACGAAACAATCCCAAATGCATCCAAACACTATGTAACGTACCAAAACATGAGTCTAGGGTCTAATGGGGCGGATTGGGTGCACTTGTTGCGAAAATTCCCAGCGTGACTTCTTGGCATGAACTTTTGCCCTAAATTCCCCAGTTCTCCCCGTTTTGCACCGAGTTTCATGCAGTTACGAAATGATCCTAAATGCACCCAAACACTATGCAACGCACCAAAACATGTGTTTAGGGTCCAATGGAGTGGATTGGGTGCGCTCGTTGTTAAAATTGCCTACGAGACTTCGTGGCACGAACTTTTGCATTAATTGCACCAGTTGACCCCGTTTTGTACCGAGTTTCATGCAGCTACGAAATGATCCCAAATGCAGCCAAACACTATACAACGCACCAAAACATGAGTCCTGGGTCCAATGGGGCGGATTGGGTGTGCTCGTTGCGAAAAATCCCGAAATGACTTCGTAGCACGAACTTTTGCATTAATTGCACCAGTTCACACTGTTTTGCACCGAGTTTCGTGTAGCTACAAAATGATCGAAAATGCACCAAAACACTATGCAACACATGAAAACATGAGTTTAGGGTCCAATGGGGTGGATTGGGTGCGTTCGTTGCGAAAAATCCCGACGTGACTTCGTCTCACGAACTTTTGCATTAATTGCACCTGTTCACATTGTTTTGCACCGAGTTTCACGCAGTTACGAAACGATCCCAAATGCATCCAAACACTATGCAACGCACCAAAACATGAGTCTAGGGTCCAGTGGGGTGGATTGGGTGCGTTCGTTTCCAAAAATCCCGATGTGATTTTGTGGCACGAACTTTTGCATTAATTGCACTAGTTCACACCGTTTTGCACCGAGTTTCATGCAGTTACGAAATGATCCCAAATGCAGCCAAACACTATGCGACGCACCAAAACATGAGTCTAGTGTCCAATGGGGTGGATTGTGTGTGCTCGTTGCGAAAAATCCCGACGTGACTTCGTGGCACGAACTTTTGCATGAATTGCACCAGTTGACCCCATTTTGCACCGAGTTTCATGCAGCTACGAAAAGATCTTAAATGCACCTAAACACTATGCAATGCACCAAAACATGAGTTTAGGTCCAATGGGGTGGATTGGGTGTGTTCGTTGTGAAAAATCCTGACCTGACTTTGTGGCACGAACTTTTGCATTAATTGCACAAGTTCACCCTATTTTGCACCGAGTTTCATGCAACTAGGAAACAATCCTAAATGCATCCAAAACTATGCAACGTACCAAAACATGAGTGTAGGGTCCAATGGGGCGGATTGGGTGCGCTCGTTGTTAAAATTTCCAACGAGACTTCGTGGCACGAACTTTTGCATTAATTGCACCAGTTGACCCCGTTTTGTACCGAGTTTCCTGCAGCTACGAAATGATCCCAAATGCAGCCAAACACTATACAACGCACCAAAACATGAGTCCTGGGTCCAATGGGGCGGATTGGGTGCGCTCGTTTGCGAAAAATCCCGACATGACTTTGTAGCACGAACTTTTGCATTATTTGCACAAGTTCACACTGTTTTGCACCGAGTTTCATGCAGCTACAAAACGATCGCAAATGGACCCAAACACTATGCAAGGCACGAAAACATGAGTTTAGGGTCCAATGGGGTGGATTGGGTGCATTCGTTGCGAAAAATCCCGACGTGATTTCATGGCACGAACTTTTGCATTACTTGCACCAGTTCACACTGTTTTGCACCGAGTTTCATGCAGTTACAAAATGAGCGCAAATGCACCCAGACACTATGCAACGCACCAAAACATGTGTTTAGGGTCCAATGGAGTGGATTCGGTGCGTTCGTTGCGAAAAATCCCGATGTGACTTCATGGCACGAACTTTTGTATTAATTGCACCAGTTCACACTGTTTTGCACCGAGTTTGATGCTGTTACGAAATGATCGCAAATGCACCCAAACACTATGCAACACACCAAAACATGAGTTTAGGGTCCAATAGAGTGGATTGGGTGTGTTCGTTGTGAAAAATCACGACGTGACTTCGTGGCACATACTTTTGCATTAATTGCTCCAGTTCACCACGTTTTGCACCGAGTTTAATGCAGTTACAAAACGATAAAAAATGCATCCAAACACTTTGCAACGTACCAAAACATGAGTCAAGGGTCCAATGGGGCGGATTGGCTGCACTCGTTGCGAAAATTCCCGACGTGACTTCATGGCACGAACTTTTGCGTTAATTGCACCATTTCACACTGTTTTGTACCGAGTTTCATGCTGTAAGGAAATGATCCCAAATGCACCCAAACACTATGCAATGCACCAAAACAAGAGTTTAGGGTCCAATGGGGTGGATTGGGTGCGTTCGTTGCCAATAATACCAATGTGACTTCATGGCACGAACTTTTGCATTAATTGCACCAGTTCACACCGTTTTGCACCAAGTTTCAAGCAGTGACGAAATGATCCCAAATGCATCCAAGCACTATGCAATGCATGAAAACATGAGTTTGGGGCCAATGGGGTGGATTGGGTGCGTTCATTATGAAAAATCCTGATGTGACTTCGTGGCAGGAGCTTTTGCATTAATTGCACCAATTCACCCTATTTTGCGTCGAAATTCATGCAGTTACGAAACGATCCCAATCGCACGCAAATACTATGAAACACACCAAAACATTAGTTTCGGGTCCAACGGGGTGGATTTGGTGCGTTCGTTGCGAAAAATGCCGATGTGACTTCGTGGCACGAAATTTTGCATTAATTACACCAGTTCACCCTGTTCTGCATCGATTTTCATCGAGTTACGAAATGATCCCAAACGCACCCAAATACTATGCATCGCAACAAAACATTAGTTTAGGGTCTAGTGGGTTGGATTGGGTGTGTTCGTTGAGAAAAATCCCGATGTGACTTCGTGGCACGAACTTTTGCATTAATTGCACCAGTTGACCCCGTTTTTGCGTTGAGTTTCATGCAGTTAGGAAACGATCCCAAATGCACTCAAACACTATGCAACGCACCAAAACATGAGTTTAGGGTCCAATGTGGAGGATTGGGTGCGTTCATTGCGAAAAATCCCGATGTGACTTCGTGGCACGAACTTATGTATTAATTGCACTGTTGACCCCATTTTGCAACGAGTTTCACGCAGTGACGAAACGATCCCAAATGCATAAAAACACTATGCAACGCATGAAAACATGAGTTTGGGGCCAATGGGGTGGATTGGGTGTGTTCATTGTGAAAAATCTCGATGTGACTTCGTGGCAGGAGCTTTTGCATTAATTGCACTAGTTGACCCCGTTTTGCACCAAGTTTCATGCAGCTACGAAACGATCCCAAATGCACCTAAACACTATGCAACACACCAAAACATGAGTCTAGGGTCCAATGGAGCAATGGGTGCGTTCCTTGCGAAAAATCCCGACATGACTTCGTGGCACAAACTTTTGCATTATTTGCACTAGTTCACACTGTTTGCACCGAGTTTCATGCAGTTACGAAACGATCACAAATGCACCCAAACACTATGCAACGCACCAAAACATGTGTTTAGGGTCCAATGGAGTGGATTGGGTGTGTTCGTTGCGAAAAATCCCGATGTGACTTCATGGCACGAACTTTTGCATTAATTGCACCAGTTCACACTGTTTTGCACCGAGTTTCATGCTGTTACGAAATGATCGCAAATGCACCCAAACACTATGCAACACACCAAAACATGTGTTTAGGGTCCAATGGAGTGGATTGGGTGTGTTCGTATCGAAAAACCCGACGTGACTTCATGGAACGAACTTTTGCATTAATTGTTCAAGTTCACACTGTTTTGCACCGAGTTTCATGCAACTAGGAAACGATCCTAAATGCATCCAACACTATGCAACGTATCAAAACATGAGTCTAGGGTCCAATGGGGCGGATTGGGTGCGCTCGTTGTTAAAATTGCCTACGAGACTTCGTGGCACGAACTTTTGCATTAATTGCACCAGTTGACCCCGTTTTGTATCGAGTTTCATGCAGCTACGAAATGATCCCAAATGCAGCCAAACACTATACAACGCACCAAAACATGAGTCCTGGGTCCAATGGGGCGGATTGGGTGCGCTCGTTTGCGAAAAATCCCGACATGACTTTGTAGCACGAACTTTTGCATTATTTGCACAAGTTCACACTGTTTTGCACTGAGTTTCGTGTAGCTACAAAATGATCGCAAATGCACCAAAACACTATGCAACACATGAAAACATGAGTTTGGGGCCAATGGGGTGGATTGGGTGTGTTCATTGTGAAAAATCTCGATGTGACTTTGTGGCACGAACTTTTGCATTAAGTGCACTAGTTCACACCGTTTTGCACCGAGTTTCATGCAGTTATGAAATGATCCCAAATGCAGCCAAACACTATGCGACGCACCAAAACATGAGTCTAGGGTACAATGGGGTGGATTGTGTGTGCTCGTTGTGAAAAATCCCGACGTGACTTCGTGGCACGAACTTTTGCATTAATTGCACCAGTTGACCCCATTTTGCATCGAGTTTCATGCAGCTACGAAAAGATCTTAAATGCACCTAAACACTATGCAACGCACCAAAACATGAGTTTAGGGTCCAATGGGGTGGATTGGGTGTGTTCGTTGTGAAAAATCCTGACCTGACTTTGTGGCAAGAACTTTTGCATTAATTGCACAAGTTCACCCTGTTTTGCACCGAGTTTCATGAAACTAGGAAACGATCCTAAATGCATCCAAAACTATGCAACGTACCAAAACATGAGTCAAGGGTCCAATGGGGCAGATTGGATGTGCTCGTTGTGAAAATTGCCGATGTGACTTCGTGGCACGAACTTTTGCATTAATTGCACCAATTGACCCCTTTTTGTATTGAGTTTTATGCAGCTACGAAACGATCCCAAATGCAGCCAAACACTATGCAACGCACCAAAACTTGAGTCTTGGGTCTAATGGGGCAGATTGGGTGCGCTCGTTTGCGAAAAATCCCGACATGACTTCGTAGCACGAACTTTTGCATTATTTGCACAAGTTCACACTATTTTGCACCGAGTTTCATGCAGCTACAAAATGATCGCAAATGGACCCAAACACTATGCAAGGCACGAAAACATGAGTTTAGGGTCCAATGGGGTGGATTGGGTGCATTCGTTGCGAAAAATCCCGACGTGATTTCGTGGCACGAACTTTTGCATTACTTGCACCAGTTCACACTGTTTTGCACCGAGTTTCATGCAGTTACGAAACGATCGCAAATGCACCCAAACACTATGCAACGCACCAAAACATGTGTTTAGGGTCCAATGGAGTGGATTCGGTGCATTCGTTGCGAAAAATCCCGATGTGACTTCATGGCACGAACTTTTGTATTAATTGCACCAGTTCACACTGTTTTGCACCGAGTTTCATGCTGTTACGAAATGATCGCAAATGCACCCAAACACTATGCAACACACCAAAACATGTGTTTAGGGTCCAATAGAGTGGATTGGGTGTGTTCGTTGTGAAAAATCACGACGTGACTTCGTGGCACGAACTTTTGCATTAATTGCTCCAGTTCACCACGTTTTGCACCGAGTTTAATGCAGTTACAAAACGATAAAAAATGCATCCAAACACTTTGCAACGTACCAAAACATGAGTCAAGGGTCAAATGGGGCGGATTGGCTGCACTCGTTGCGAAAATTCCCGACGTGATTTCGTGGCACGAACTTTTGCGTTAATTGCACCATTTCACACTGTTTTGTACCGAGTTTCATGCAGTTAGGAAATGATCCCAAATGCACCCAAACACTATGCAATGCACCAAAACAAGAGTTTAGGGTCCAATGGTGTGGATTGGGTGTGTTCGTTGCCAATAATACCAATGTGACTTCATGGCACGAACTTTTGCATTAATTGCACCAGTTCACACCGTTTTGCACCAAGTTTCAAGCAGTGACGAAACGATCCCAAATGCATCCAAACACTATGCAATGCATGAAAACATGAGTTTGGGGCCAATGGGGTGGATTGGGTGCCTTCATTATGAAAAATCCCGATGTGACTTCGTGGCAGGAGCTTTTGCATTAATTGCACCAATTCACCCTGTTTTGCGTCGAAATTCATGCAGTTACGAAACGATCCCAATCGCACGCAAATACTATGAAACACACCAAAACATTAGTTTCGGGTCCAACGGGGTGGATTTGGTGTGTTCGTTGCGAAAAATGCCGATGTGACTTCGTGGCACGAACTTTTGCATTAATTACACTAGTTCACCCTGTTTTGCATCGATTTTCATCGAGTTACGAAACGATCCCAAACGCACCCAAATACTATGCATCGCAACAAAACATTAGTTTAGGGTCTAGTGGGTTGGATTGGGTTCATTCGTTGAGAAAAATCCCGATGTGACTTCGTGGCACGAACTTTTGCATTAATTGCACCAGTTGACCCCGTTTTTACGTTGAGTTTCATGCCGTTAGGAAATGATCCCAAATGCACTCAAACACTATGCAACGCACCAAAACATGAGTTTAGGGTCCAATGTGGAGGATTGGGTGCGTTCATTGCGAAAAATCCCGATGTGACTTCGTGGCACGAACTTATGTATTAATTGCACTGTTGACCCCATTTTGCAACGAGTTTCACGCAGTGACGAAACGATCCCAAATGCATCAAAACACTATGCAACGCATGAAAACATGAGTTTGGCGCCAATGGGGTGGATTGGGTGCGTTCATTGTGAAAAATCTCGATGTGACTTCGTGGCAGGAGCTTTTGCATTAATTGCACTAGTTGACCCCGTTTTGCACCAAGTTTCATGCAGCTACGAAACAATCCCAAATGCACCTAAACACTATGCAACGCACCAAAACATGAGTCTAGGGTCCAATGGAGCAATGGGTGCGTTCCTTGCGAAAAATCCCGACATGACTTCGTGGCACAAACTTTTGCATTATTTGCACTAGTTCACACTGTTTGCACCGAGTTTCATGCAGTTACGAAACGATCGCAAATGCACCCAAACACTATGCAACACACCAAAACATGTGTTTAGGGTCCAATGGAGTGGATTGGGTGTGTTCGTTGCGAAAAATCCCGATGTGACTTCATGGCACGAACTTTTGCAATAATTGCACCAGTTCACACTGTTTTGCACCGAGTTTCATGCTGTTACGAAATGATTGCAAATGCACCCAAACACTATGCAACACACCAAAACATGTGTTTAGGGTCCAATAGAGAGGATTGGGTGCGCTCGTTGCGAAAATTCCCAATGTGACTTCGTGGCACGAACATGAGTTTAGGGTCCAATGGAGTGGATTGGGTGCGTTCGTTGCGAAAAATCCCGACGTGACTTTGTGGGACGAAGTTTTGCATTAATTGCACCAGTTCACACTGTTTTGCACTGAGTTTCATGCAGTTACGAAATGATCGCAAATGCACCCAAACAAAATGCAGCTCACCAAAACATGTGTTTAGGGTCCAATGGAGTGGATTGGGTGAGTTCATTGCGAAAACTCCAGACGTGACTTTGTGGCACGAACTTTTGCATTAATTGCACCAGTTGACATTGTTTTGCACTGAGTTTCAAGCAGTGACGAAACGATCCCAAATGCATCCAAACACTATGCAACGCATGAAAACATGAGTTTAGGGTCCAATGGTGTGGATTTTGTGCGTTCATTGTGAAAAATCCCGATGTGAGTTCGTGGCAGGAGCTTTTGCATTAATTGCACCAATTCACCCTGTTTTGCATCGAAATTCATGCAGTTACGAAATGATCCCAATCGCACCCAAATACTATAAAACACACCAAAACAAGAGTTTCGGGTCCAACGGGGTGGATTTGGTTCGTTCGTTGCGAAAAATGCCGACGTGACTTCGTGGCACGAACTTTTGCATTATTTGCATGCATCAGTTCACACTGTTTTGCACCGAGCTTCATGCAGTTACAAAACGATCCCAAATGCCGCCAAACGCTATGCAACGCACCAAAACATGAGCCTAGGGTCCAATGGGGCAATGGGTGCGTTCGTTGCGAAAAATCCCGATATGACTTCGTGGCATGAACTTTTGCATTATTTGCACCAGTTCACACTGTTTGCACCGAGTTTCATGTAGTTGCGAAACGATCCCAAATGCGCACAAACACTATGCAACGGTCCAAAATTTGAGTTTAGGGTCCAATGGGGTGCATTCGGTGCGTTCTTTGCGAAAAAACCCGACGTGACTTCGTGGCACGAACTTTTGCATTAATTGCACCAGTTCACCCCATTTTGCACTGAGTTTAATGCAGCTACGAAATGATCCCAAATGCAGTCAAACACTATGCAACGCACCAAAACATGAGTCTAGGGTCCAATGGCGTGGATTGTGTGTGCTCGTTGCGAAAAATCACGACGTGACTTCGGGGCACGAACTTTTGCATTAATTGCACCATTTCACACTATTTTGTACCAAGTTTCATGCAATTACGAAATGATCCCAAATGCACCCAAACACTATGCCACGCACCAAAACATGAGTTTAGGGTCCAATGGGGTGGATTGGGTGCGTTCGTTTCCAATAATCTCGATGTGACTGCGTGGCACGAACTTTTGCATTAATTGCACCAGTTCACACCATTTTGCACCGAGTTTCACGCAGTTACGAAACGATCCCAAATGCATCCAAACACTATGCAACGCACCAAAACATGATTCTAGGGTCCAATGGGGTGGATTGGGTGCGCTCGTTGCAAAAAATCCCAATGTGACTTCGTGGCACGAACATGAGTTTAGGGTCCAATGGAGTGGATTGGGTGCGTTCATTGCGAAAAATCCGGACGTGACTTTGTGGGACGAAGTTTTGCATTAATTGCACCAGTTCACACTGTTTTGCATTGAGTTTCATACAGTTACGAAATGATCGCAAATGCACCCAAACACTATGCAGCGCACCAAAACATGTGTTTAGGGTCCAATGGAGTGGATTGGGTGCGTTCATTGCGAAAAATCCAGACGTGACTTTGTGGCACGAACTTTTGCATTAATTGCATCAGTTCACACTGTTTTGCACCGAATTTCAAGCAGTGACGAAACGATCCCAAATGCATCCAAACACTATGCAACGCACGAAAACATGAGTTTAGGGTCCAATGGGGTGGATTGGGTGCGTTTGTTGCGAAAAATCCCGACGTGACTTCGTGCCACGAACTTTTGCATTATTTGCATCAGTTCACAATGTTTTGCACCGAGCTTCATGCAGTTACAAAACGATCCCAAATGCAGCCAAACACTATGCAACGCACCAAAACATGAGCCTAGGGTCCAATGGGGCAATGGGTGCGTTCGTTGCGAAAAATCCCGACATGACTTCGTGGCATGAACTTTTGCATTATTTGCACCAGTTCACACTGTTTGCACCGAGTTTCATGTAGTTGCGAAACGATCCCAAATGCGCACAAACACTATGCAACGCTCCAAAATTTGAGTTTAGGGTCCAATGGGGTGCATTCGGTGCGTTCTTTGTGAAAAAACCCGACGTGACTTCGTGGCACGAACTTTTGCATTAATTGCACCAGTTCACCCCATTTTGCACTGAGTTTAATGCAGCTACGAAACGATCCCAAATGCTGTCAAACACTATGCAACGCACCAAAACATGAGTCTAGGGTCCAATGGCGTGGATTGTGTGTGCTCGTTGCGAAAAATCCCGACGTGACTTCGGGGCACGAACTTTTGCATTAATTGCACCATTTCACACTATTTTGTACCAAGTTTCATACAGTTACGAAATGATCGCAAATGCACCCAAACACTATGCAGCGCACCAAAACATGTGTTTAGGGTCCAATGGAGTGGATTGGGTGCGTTCATTGCGAAAAATCCAGACGTGACTTAGTGGCACGAACTTTTGCATTAATTGCATCAGTTCACACTGTTTTGCACCGAGTTTCAAGCAGTGCCGAAACGATCCCAAATGCATCCAAACACTATGCAATGCATGAAAACATGAGTTTAGGGTCCAATGGGGTGGATTGGGTGCGTTCGTTGCGAAAAATCCCGACGTGACTTCGTGGCACAAACTTTTGCATTATTTGCATCAGTTCACACTGTTTTGCACCGAGCTTCATGCAATTACAAAACGATCCGAAATGCAGCCAAACACTATGCAACGCACCAAAACATGAGCCTAGGGTCCAATGGGGCAATGGGTGCGTTCGTTGCGAAAAATCACGACATGACTTCGTGGCACGAACTTTTGCATTATTTGCACCAGTTCACACTGTTTGCACCGAGTTTCATGTAGTTGCGAAACGATCCCAAATGCGCAAAAAAACTATGCCACACTCCAAAATTTGAGTTTAGGGTCCAATGGGGTGCATTCGGTGCGTTCTTTGCGAAAAAACCCGATGTGACTTCGTGGCACGAACTTTTGCATTAACTGCACCAGTTCACCGCATTTTGCACTGAGTTTAGTGCAGCTACGAAACGATCCCAAATGCAGCGAAACACTATGCAACGCACCAAAACATGAGTCTAGGGTCCAATGGCGCGGATTGAGTGTGCTCATTGCGAAAAATCACGACGTGACTTCGGGGCACGAACTTTTGCATTAATTGCACCATTTCACACTGTTTTGTACCGAGTTTCATGCAGTTACGAAATGATCCCAAATGCACCCAAACACTATGCCACGCACCAAAACATGAGTTTAGGGTCCAATGGGGTGGATTGGGTGCGTTCGTTTCCAATAATCTCGATGTGACTGCGTGGCACGAACTTTTGCATTAATTGCACCAGTTCACACCATTTTGCACCGAGTTTCACGCAGTTACGAAATGATCCCAAATGCATCCAAACACTATGCAACGCACCAAAACATGATTCTAGGGTCCAATGGGGTGGATTGGGTGTGCTCGTTGCAAAAAATCCCAATGTGACTTCGTGGCACGAACATGAGTTTAGGGTCCAATGGAGTGGATTGGGTGCGTTCGTTGCGAAAAATCCGGACGTGACTTTGTGGAACAAAGTTTTGCATTAATTGCACCAGTTCACACTGTTTTGCACTGAGTTTCATACAGTTACGAAATGATCGCAAATGCACCCAAACACTATGCAGCGCACCAAAACATGTGTTTAGGGTCCAATGGAGTGGATTGGGTGCGTTCATTGCGAAAAATCCAGATGTGACTTTGTGGCACGAACTTTTGCATTAATTGCATCAGTTCACACTGTTTTGCACCGAGTTTCAAGCAGTGACGAAATGATCCCAAATGCATCCAAACACTATGCAACGCATGAAAACATGAGTTTAGGGTCCAATGGGGTGGATTGGGTGCGTTCGTTGCGAAAATGCCGACGTGACTTCGTGGCACGAACTTTTGCATTATTTGCATCAGTTCACACTGTTTTGCACCGAGCTTCATGCAATTACAAAACGATCCGAAATGCAGCCAAACACTATGCAACGCACCAAAACATGAGCCTAGGGTCCAATGGGGCAATGAGTGCGTTCGTTGAGAAAAATCCCGACATGACTTCGTGGCACGAACTTTTGCATTATTTGCACCAGTTCACACTGTTTGCACCGAGTTTCATGTAGTTGCGAAACGATCCCAAATGCGCCCAAACACTATGCAATGCTCCAAAATTTGAGTTTAGGGTCCAATGGGGTGCATTCGGTGCGTTCTTTGCGAAAAAACCGATGTGACTTCGTGGCACGAACTTTTGCATTAACTACACCAGTTCACCCCATTTTGCACTGAGTTTAGTGCAGCTACGAAACGATCCCAAATGCAGCGAAACACTATGCAACGCACCAAAACATGAGTCTAGGGTCCAATGGCGTGGATTGTGTGTGCTCGTTGCGAAAAATCCCGACGTGACTTCGGGGCACGAACTTTTGCATTAATTGCACCATTTCACACTGTTTTGTACCGAGTTTCATGCAGTTACGAAATGATCCCAAATGCACCCAAACACTATGCCACGCACCAAAACATGAGTTTAGGGTCCAATGGGGTGGATTGGGTGCGTTTGTTGCCAATAATCTCGATGTGACTGCGTGGCACGAACTTTTGCATTAATTGGACCAGTTCACACCATTTTGCACCGAGTTTCACGCAGTTACAAAACGATCCCAAATGCATCCAAACACTATGCAACGCACCAAAACATGATTCTAGGGTCCAATGGGGTGGATTGGGTGCGTTCGTTGCGAAAAATCCGGACGTGACTTTGTGGGACAAAGTTTTGCATTAATTGCACCAGTTCACACTGTTTTGCACTGAGTTTCATACAGTTACGAAATGATTCCAAATGCACCCAAACACTATGCAGCGCACCAAAACATGTGTTTAGGGTCCAATGGAGTGGATTGGGTGCGTTCATTGCGAAAAATCCAAACGTGACTTTGTGGCACGAACTTTTGCATTAATTGCATCAGTTCACACTGTTTTGCACCGAGTTTCAAGCAGTGACGAAACGATCCCAAATGCATCCAAACACTATGCAACGCATGAAAACATGAGTTTAGGGTCCAATGGGGTGGATTGGGTGCGTTTGTTGCGAAAAATCCCGACGTGACTTCGTGGCACGAACTTTTGCATTATTTGCATCAGTTCACACTGTTTTGCACCGAGCTTCATGCAATTACAAAACGATCCGAAATGCAGGCAAACACTATGCAACGCACCAAAACATGAGCCTAGGGTCCAATGGGGCAATGGGTGCGTTCGTCGAGAAAAATCCCGACATGACTTCGTGGCACGAACTTTTGCATTATTTGCACCATTTCACACTGTTTGCACCGAGTTTCATGTAGTTGCGAAACGATCCCAAATGCGCCCAAACACTATGCAACGCTCCAAAATTTGAATTTAGGGTCCAATGGGGTGCATTCGGTGCGTTCTTTGCGAAAAAACCCGATGTGACTTTGTGGCACGAACTTTTGCATTAACTGCACCAGTTCACCCCATTTTGCACTGAGTTTAGTGCAGCTACGAAACGATCCCAAATGCAGCGAAACACTATGCAACGCACCAAAACATGAGTCTAGGGTCCAATGGCGTGGATTGTGTGTGCTCGTTGCGAAAAATCCCGATGTGACTTCGGGGCACGAACTTTTGCATTAATTGCACCATTTCACACTGTTTTGTACCGAGTTTCATGCAGTTACGAAATGATCCCAAATGCACCCAAACACTATGCCACGCACCAAAACATGAGTTTAGGGTCCAATGGGGTGGATTGGGTGCGTTTGTTGCCAATAATCTCGATGTGACTGCGTGGCACGAACTTTTGCATTAATTGGACCAGTTCACACCATTTTGCACCGAGTTTCACGCAGTTACAAAACGATCCCAAATGCATCCAAACACTATGCAACGCACCAAAACATGATTCTAGGGTCCAATGGGGTGGATTGGGTGCGTTCGTTGCGAAAAATCCGGACGTGACTTTGTCGGACAAAGTTTTGCATTAATTGCACCAGTTCACACTGTTTTGCACTGAGTTTCATACAGTTACGAAATGATTGCAAATGCACCCAAACACTATGCAGCGCACCAAAACATGTGTTTAGTGTCCAATGGAGTGGATTGGGTGCGTTCATTGCGAAAAATCCAAACGTGACTTTGTGGCACGAACTTTTGCATTAATTGCATCAGTTCACACTGTTTTGCACCGAGTTTCAAGCAGTGACGAAACGATCCCAAATGCATCCAAACACTATGCAACGCATGAAAACATGAGTTTAGGGTCCAATGGTGTGGATTGGGTGCGTTTGTTGCGAAAAATCCCGACGTGACTTCGTGGCACGAACTTTTGCATTATTTGCATCAGTTCACACTGTTTTGCACCGAGCTTCATGCAATTACAAAACGATCCGAAATGCAGGCAAACACTATGCAACGCACCAAAACATGAGCCTAGGGTCCAATGGGGCAATGGGTGCGTTCGTCGAGAAAAATCCCGACAGGACTTCGTGGCACGAACTTTTGCATTATTTGCACCAGTTCACACTGTTTGCACCGAGTTTCATGTAGTTGCGAAACGATCCCAAATGCGCCCAAACACTATGCAACGCTCCAAAATTTGAATTTAGGGTCCAATGGGGTGCATTCGGTGCGTTCTTTGCGAAAAAACCCGATGTGACTTTGTGGCACGAACTTTTGCATTAACTGCACCAGTTCACCCCATTTTGCACTGAGTTTAGTGCAGCTACGAAACGATCCCAAATGCAGCGAAACACTATGCAACGCACCAAAACATGAGTCTAGGGTCCAATGGCGTGGATTGTGTGTGCTCGTTGCGAAAAATCCCGATGTGACTTCGGGGCACGAACTTTTGCATTAATTGCACCATTTCACACTGTTTTGTACCGAGTTTCATGCAGTTACGAAATGATCCCAAATGCACCCAAACACTATGCCACGCACCAAAACATGAGTTTAGGTTCCAATGGGGTGGACTCGGTGCATTCGTTGCCCATAATCTAGATGTGACTTCGTGGCACGAAATTTTGCATTAATTGCACCAGTTCACACCGTTTTGCACCGAGTTTCACGCAGTTACGAAACGATCCCAAATGCATCCAAACACTATGCAACGCACCAAAACTTGAGTCTAGGGTCCAATGGGGTGGATTGGGTGTGCTCGTTGCAAAAAATCCCAATGTGACTTCGTGGCACGAACATATGTTTATGATCCAATGGAGTGGATTGGGTGCGTTCGTTGCGAAAAATCCGGACGTGACTTTGTGGGACGAAGTTTTGCATTAATTGCACCAGTTCACACTGTTTTGCACTAAGTTTCATACAGTTACGAAATGTTCGCAAATGCACCCAAACACTATGCAGCGCACCAAAACATGTGTTTAGGGTCCAATGGAGTGGATCGGGTGCGTTCATTGCGAAAAATCCAAACGTGACTTTGTGGCACGAACTTTTGCATTAATTGCATCAGTTCACACTGTTTTGCACCGAGTTTCAAGCAGTGACGAAATGATCCCAAATGCATCCAAACACTATGCAACGCATGAAAACATGAGTTTAGGGTCCAATGGGGTGGATTTTGTGCGTTCATTGTGAAAAATCCCGATGTGACTTCGTGGCAGGAGCTTTTGCATTAATTGCACCAATTGACCCTGTATTGCATCGAAATTCATGCAGTTACGAAACGATCCCAATCGCACCCAAATACTATGAAACACACCAAAACATTAGTTTCGGGTCCAACGGGGTGGATTTGGTGTGTTCGTTGCGAAAAATGCCGACGTGACTTCATGGCACGAACTTTTGCATTAATTGCACCAGTTCACCCTGTTTTGCATCGATTTTCATTTGTTACGAAACAATCCCAAACGCACCCAAATACTATGTATCGCAACAAAACATGAGTTTAGGGTCCAGTGGGGTGGATTGGGTGCGTTCGTTGCGAAAAATCCCGACATGACTTCGTGGCACGAAGTTTTGCATTATTTGCACCAGTTCACACTGTTTTGCACCGAGTTCCATGTAGTTGCGAAACGATCCCAAATGCACCCAAACACTATGCAACGCTCCAAAACTTGAGTTTAGGGTCCAATGGGGTGCATTCGGTGCGTTCTTTGCGAAAAATCCCGACGTGACTTCGTGACACGAACTTTTGCATTAATTGCACCAGTTCACCCTGTTTTGCATCGATTTTCATCGACTTACGAAACGATCCCAAACGCACCCAAAAACTATGCATCGTAACAAAACATGAGTTTCCTATCCAGTGGGGTGGATTTGGTGTGTTCGTTGCGAAAAATGCCGACGTGACTTCATGGCACGAACTTTTGCATTAATTGCACTAGTTCACCCTGTTTTGCATCGATTTTCATCGAGTTATGAAACAATCCCAAACACACCCAAATACTATGCATCGCAACAAAACATGAGTTTAGGGTCCAGTGGGGTGGATTGGGTGCGTTCGTTGCGAAAATTCCCGACATGACTTCGTAGCACGAACTTTTGCATTATTTGCACCAGTTCACACTGTTTTGCACCAAGCTTCATGCAGTTACGAAACGATCCCAAATGCAGCCAAACACTATGCAACGCACCAAAACATGAACCTAGGATCCAATGGGGCAATGGGTACGTTCGTTGCGAAAAATCCCGACAAGACTTCATGGCACGAACTTTTGCATTAATTGCACAAGTTCACACTGTTTTGCACCGAGTTTCATGCAACTAGGAAACGATCCTAAATGCACCCAAACACTATATAACGGTCCAAAACTTGAGTTTAGGGTCTAATGCGGTGCATTCGGTGCGTTTTTGCGAAAAATCCCGACGTGACTTCGTGGCACGAACTTTTGCATTAATTGCACCAGTTCACCTCATTTTGCACTGAGTTTAATGCAGTTACGAAACCATCGCAAATGCAGCCAAACACTATGCAACGCACCAAAACATGAGTCTAGGGTCCAATGGCGTGGATTGTGTGTGCTCGTTGCGAAAAATCCCGACGTGACTTCGTGGCACGAACTTTTGCGTTAATTGCACTAGTTGACCCTGTTTTGCACCAAGTTTCATGCAGCTACGAAACATTCCCAAATGCACCTAAACACTATGCAACGCACCAAAACATAAGTTTAGGGTCCAATGGGGTAGATTGGGTGTGTTTGTTTTGAAAAATCCTGACCTGACTTTGTGGCACGAACTTTTGCATTAATTGCACCAGTTCACCCCGTTTTGCACCGAGTTTCATGCAACTAGGAAACGATCCAAAATGCATCCAAAACTATGCAACATACCAAAACATGAGTCTATGGTCCAATGGGGTGGTTTGGGTGTGCTCGTTGTGAAAATTGCCGATGTGACTTTGTGGCACGAACTTTTGCATTCATTGCACCAGTTGACCCCGTTTTGTACCGTGTTTCATGCAGCTACGAAACGATCCCAAATGCAGCCAAACACTATGCAACGCACCAAAACATGAGTCTTGGGTCCACTGGGGTGGATTGGGTGCGCTCGTTGCCAAAAATCCCGACGTGACATCGCGGCAAGAACTTTTGCATTAATTGTACCAGTTCAAACTGTTTTGTTCCGAGTTTCATGCAGTTATGAAATGATCCCAAATGCATCCAAACACTATGCAACGGACGAAAAATGAGTCTAGGGTAAAATGGGGCGGATTGGGTGCGCTCGTTGCTAAAAATCCCAATGTGACTTTGTGGCACGAACTTTTTCATTAATTGCGCCAGTTCACCCTGCTTTGCACTGAGTTTCATGCAGTTACGAAACGATCGCAAATGCACCCAAACACTATGCAATGCACCACAACATGTGTTTAGGGTCCAATGGAGTGGATTGGGTGCGTTCATTGCAAAAAATCCCGACGTGACTTCGTGGCACGAACTTTTGCATCAATGGCACCAGTTCACACTGTTTTGCACCGAGTTTCAAGGAGTGACGAAACAATCCCAAATGCATCCAAACACTATGCAACACACGAAAACATGAGTTTAGGGTCCAATGTGGTGGATTGGGTGCGTTCGTTGCGAAAAATTCCGACGTGACTTCGTGGCATGGACTTTTGCATTAATTGCACCAGTTTACCCTGTTTTGCATCAAAATTCATGCAGTTACGAAACGATCCCAATCGCACCCAAATACTACGAAACACACCAAAACATTAGTTTAGGGTCCAATGGGGTGGATTTGGTGCGTTCGCTGTGAAAAATCACGACGTGACTTCATGGCACGAACTTTTACATTAGTTGCACCAGTTTACCCTATTTTGCATCGATTTTCATGGAGTTACGAAACGATCCCAAACGCACCCAAACACTATGCAACGCACCAAAACATGAGTTTAGGGTCCAGTGGGGTGGATTGGGAGCGTTCGTTGCGAAAAATCCTGATGTGACTTTGTAGCACGAACTTTTGCATTAATTGCACCAGTTCACCCAATTTGTGCATCGAGTTTCATGCAGTAACGAAACGATCCCAAAAGCATCCAAACACTATGCAACGCACCAAAACATGAGTTTAGGGTCCAATGGAGTGGATTGGGTGCGATCATTGTGAAAAATCCAGACGTGACTACGTGGCATGAACTTTTACATTAATTGCACCAGTTCACACTGTTTTGCACCGAGTTTCACGCAGTTACGAAACGATCAAAAATGCACCCAAACACTATGCAATGCACCAAAACATGTGTTCATGGTCCCATCGAGTGGATTGGGTGTGTTTGTTGCGCAAAATCCCGACATGACTTCATGGCATGAACTTTTGCATTAATTGCACCTGTTCATACAGTTTTGCACCGAGTTTCAAGCAGTGACGAAACCATTCCAAATGCAGCCAAACACTATGCCACGCACCAAAACATGAGTCTTGGGTCCACTGGGGTGGATTGGGTGCGCTCGTTGCGAAAAATCCCGACATGACATCGTAGCACGAACTTTTGCATTAATTGCACCAGTTCACACTGTTTTGCACCGAGTTTCATGCTGCTACAAAACGATTGCAAATGCACCCAAACAATATGCAATGCACGAAAACATGAGTTTAGGGTCCAATGGGGTGGATTGGATGCGTTCGTTGCGAAAAATCCGGACATGACTTCGTGGCACGAACTTTTGCATTAATTGCACAAGTTCACACTATTTTGCACCGAGTTTCATGCAGCGACGAAATGATCGCAAATGCACCCAAACACTATGCAACGCACCAAAACATGTGTTTAGGGTCCAATGGAGTGGATTCGGTGCGTTCGTTGCGAAAAATCCCGACGTGACTTCATGGCACGAACTTTTAAATTAATTGCACCAGTTCACACTGTTTTGCACCGAGTTTCAAGCTATTACCAAACGATCGCAAATGCATCCAAACACTTTGCAACGTACCAAAACATGAGTCTAGGGTCCAATGGGGCGGATTGGCTTCTCTCGTTGCGAAAATTCTCGACGTGACTTCGTGTCACGAACTTTTGCATTAATTGCACTAGATCACACTGTTTTGCACCGAGTTTCAAGCAGTGACGAAACAATCCCAAATGCATCCAAACACTATGCAACGCATGAAAACATGAGTTTAGGGTCCAATGGGCTGGATTGAGTGCGTTCATTGTGAAAAATCCCGATGTGACTTCGTGGCACGAACTTTTGCATTAATTGCACTAATTCACCCTGTTTTGCATCGAAATTCATGCAGTCACAAAATGATCCCAATCGTACCCAAATACTATGAAACACACCAAAACATTAGTTTAGGGTCCAATGGGGTGGATTGGGTGCGTTGGTTGCGAAAAATCCCGATGTGACTTTGTAGCACGAACTTTTGCATTAATTGCACCAGTTCACCCTGTTTTGCATCGATTTTCTTGGAGTTACGAAACGATCCCAAACGCACCCAAACACTATGCATCGCAACAAAACATGAGTTTAGGGTCCAATGGGGAATATTGGGTGCGTTCGTTGCCAAAAATCCCGACGTGACATCGCGGCACGAACTTTTGCATTAATTGTACCAGTTCACACTGTTTTGTTCCGAGTTTCATGCAGTTACGAAATGATCCCAAATGCATCCAAACACTATGCAACGAACGAAAAATGAGTCTAGGGTAAAATGGGGCGGATTGGGTGCGCTCGTTGCTAAAAATCCCAACGTGATTTTGTGGCACGAACTTTTTCATTAATTGCACCAGTTCACCCTGCTTTGCACAGAGTTTCATGCAGTTACGAAACGATCGCAAATGCACCCAAACACTATGCAATGCACCACAACATGTGTTTAGGGTCCAATGGAGTGGATTGGGTGCATTCATTGCAAAAAATCCCAACGTGACTTCGTGGCACGAACTTTTGCATCAATGGCACCAGTCCACACTGTTTTGCACCGAGTTTCAAGGAGTGACGAAACAATCCCAAATGCACCCAAACACTGCAACGCACCAAAACATGAGTTTAGGGTCCAGTGTGGTGGATTGGGAGCGTTCGTTGCGAAAAATCCTAATGTGACTTTGTAGCACGAACCTTTGCATTAATTGCACCAGTTCACCCTTTTTGTGCATCGAGTTTCATGCAGTTACGAAACGATCCCAAAAGCATCCAAACACTATGCAACGCACCAAAACATGAGTTTGGGGTCCAATGGAGTGGATTGGGTACGATCCTTGTGAAAAATCCAAACGTGACTACGTGGCACGAACTTTTACATTAATTGCACTAGTTCACACTGTTTTGCACCGAGTTTCACGCAGTTACGAAACGATCAAAAATGCACCCAAACACTATGCATTGCACCAAAACATGTGTTCAGGGTCCAATGGAGTGGATTGGGTGTGTTTGTTGCGGAAAATCCCGACGTGACTTCATGGCATGAACTTTTGCATTAATTGCACCAGTTCACACTGTTTTGCACCGAGTTTCATGCTGTTACCAAACGATCGCAAATGCATCCAAACACTTTGCAACGTACCAAAACATGAGTCTAGGGTCCAATGGGGCGGATTGGCTGCGCTCGTTGCGAAAATTCTCGACGTGACTTCGTGTCACGAACTTTTGCATTAATTGCACCAGTTCACACTGTTTTGCACCGAGTTTCAAGTAGTGACGAAACAATCCCAAATGCATCCAAACACTATGCAATGCATGAAAACATGAGTTTAGGGTCAATGGGCTGGATTGGGTGCGTTCATTGTGAAAAATCCCAATGTGAGTTCGTGGCAGGAGCTTTTGCATTAATTGCACCAATTCACCCTGTTTTGCATCGAAATTCATGCAGTTACGAAACGATCCCAATCGCACCCAAATACTATGAAACACACCAAAACATTAGTTTCGGGTCCAACGGGGTGGACTTGGTGCGTTCGTTGTGAAAAAAATGCTGACGTGACTTCATGGCACGAACTTTTGCATCGATTTTCATCGAGTTATGAACCGATCCCAAACGCACCCAAATACTATGCATCGCAACAAAACATGAGTTTAGGGTCCAGCGGGTGGATTGGGTGCGTTCGTTGCGAAAAATCCCGATGTGACTTCGTGGCATGAACTTTTGCATTATTTGCACCAGTTCACACTGTTTTGCACTGAGCTTCATGCAGTTACGAAACGATCCCAAATGCAGCCAAACACTATGCAACGCACCAAAACATGAGTCTAGGGTCAAAGGGGCAATGGGTGCGTTCGTTGCGAAAAATCCCGACATGACTTTGTGGCATGAACTTTTGCATTATTTGCACCAGTTCACACTATTTTGCACCGAGTTTCATGTAGTTGCAAAATGATCCCAAATGCACCCAAACACTATGCAACACTCCAAAACTTGAGTTTAGGGTCCGATGGGGTGCATTCGGAGCGTTCTTTGCGAAAAATCCCGACGTGACTTCGTGACACAAACTTTTGCATTAATTGCACCAGTTGACCCCATTTTGCACTGAGTTTAATGCAGCTACGAAATGATCCCAAATGCAGCCAAACACTATGCAACGCACCAAAACATGAGTCTAGGGTCCAATGGCGTGGATTGTGTGTGCTCGTTGCGAAAAATCCCGACGTGACTTCGTGCCACGAACTTTTGCATTAATTGCACAATTTCACACTGTTTTGTACCGAGTTTCATGCAGTTACGAAATGATCCCAAATGCACCCAAACACTATGCGATGCACCAAAACATGAGATTAGGGTCCAATGGGTGGATTGGGTGCGTTCGTTGCCAATAATATCGATGTGACTTCGTGGCACGAACTTCTGCATTAATTGCACCAGTTCATACCGTTTTGCATCGAGTTTCGCGCAGTTACGAAACGATCCCAAATGCATCCAAACACTATGCAACGCACCAAAACAAGAGTCTAGGGTCCAATGGGGAATATTGGGTGCGCTCGTTGCGAAAAATCCCAATGCGACTTCGTGGCACGAACATGAGTTTAGGGTCCAATGGAGTGGATTGGGTGCGTTCGTTGCGAAAAATCCGGACGTGACTTTGTTGGACGAAGTTTTCCATTAATTGCACCAGTTCACACTGTTTTGCACTGAGTTTCATACAGTTACGAAATGATCGCAAATGCACCCAAACACTATGCAGTGCACCAAAACATGTGTTTAGGGTCCAATGGAGTGGATTGGGTGCGTTCATTGAGAAAAATCCAGACGTGACTTTGTGGCATGAACTTTTGCATTAATTGCATCAGTTCACACTGTTTTGCACCGAGTTTCAAGCAGTGACGAAATGATCCCAAATGCATCCAAACACTATGCAACGCATGAAAACATGAGTTTAGGGTCCAATGGGGTGGATTGGGTGCGTTCGTTGCGAAAAATCCCGACGTGACTTCGTGGCACGAACTTTTGCATTATTTGCATCAGTTCACACTGTTTTGCACCGAGCTTCATGCAGTTACGAAACGATCCCAAATGTAGCCAAACATTATGCAACGCACCAAAACATGAGCCTCGGGTCCAATGGGGCAATGGGTGCGTTCGTTGCGAAAAATCCCGACATGACTTCGTGGCATGAACTTTTGCATTATTTGCACCAGTTCACACTGTTTGCACCGAGTTTCAAGTAGTTGCGAAACGATCCCAAATGCGCCCAAACACTATGCAACGCTCCAAAATTTGAGTTTAGGGTCCAATGGGGTGCATTCGGTGCATTCTTTGCGAAAAATCCCGTCGTGACTTCGTGGCACGAACTTTTGCAATAATTGCTCCAGTTCACACTGTTTTGTACCGAGCTTAATGCAGTTACGAAACGATCCCAAATGCAGCCAAACACTATGCAACACACCAAAACATGAGTCTAGGGTCAAAGGGGCAATGGGTGCGTTCGTTGCGAAAAATCCCGACATGACTTCGTGGCACAAACTTTTGCATTATTTGCACCAGTTCACATTGTTTTGCACCGAGTTTCATGTAGTTGCAAAACGATCCCAAATGCACCCAAACACTATGCAACGCTCCAAAACTTGAGTTTAGGAAACAATGGGGTGCATTCGGAGCGTTCTTTGCGAAAAATCCCGACGTGACTTCGTGACACGAACTTTTGCATTAATTGCACCAGTTGACCCCATTTTCCACCGAGTTTAATGCAGCTACGAAATGATCCCAAATGCAGCCAAACACTATGCAACGCACCAAAACATGAGTCTAGGGTCAAATGGAGTGGATTGTGTGTGCTCGTTGCGAAAAATCCCGACGTGACTTCGTGCCACGAACTTTTGCATTAATTGCACAATTTCACACTGTTTTGTACCGAGTTTCCTGCAGTTAGGAAACGATCAAAAATGCACCCAAACACTATGCATTGCAACAAAACATGTGTTCAGGGTCCAATGGAGTGGATTGGGTGTGTTTGTTGCGGAAAATCCTGACGTGACTTCATGGCATGAACTTTTGCATTAATTGCACCAGTTCACACTGTTTTGCACCGAGTTTCATGCTATTACCAAACGATCGCAAATGCATCCAAACACTTTGCAACGTACCAAAACATGAGTCTAGGGTCCAATGGGGCGGATTGGCTGCGCTCGTTGCGAAAATTGTCGACGTGACTTCGTGTCACGAACTTTTGCATTAATTGCACCAGTTCACACTGTTTTGCACCGAGTTTCAAGTAGTGACGAAACAATCCCAAATGCATCCAAACACTATGCAATGCATGAAAACATGAGTTTAGGGTCAATGGGCTGGATTGGGTGCGTTCATTGTGAAAAATCCCAATGTGAGTTCGTGGCAGGAGCTTTTGCATTAATTGCACCAATTCACCCTGTTTTGCATCGAAATTCATGCAGTTACGAAACGATCCCAATCGCACCCAAATACTATGAAACACACCAAAACATTAGTTTCGGGTCCAACGGGGTGGACTTGGTGCGTTCGTTGTGAAAAAAATGCTGACGTGATTTCATGGCACGAACTTTTGCATCGATTTTCATCGAGTTATGAACCGATCCCAAACGCACCCAAATACTATGCATCGCAACAAAACATGAGTTTAGGGTCCAGCGGGTGGATTGGGTGCGTTCGTTGCGAAAAATCCCGATGTGACTTCGTGGCATGAACTTTTGCATTATTTGCACCAGTTCACACTGTTTTGCACTGAGCTTCATGCAGTTACGAAACGATCCCAAATGCAGCCAAACACTATGCAACGCACCAAAACATGAGTCTAGGGTCAAAGGGGCAATGGGTGCGTTCGTTGCGAAAAATCCCGACATGACTTTGTGGCATGAACTTTTGCATTATTTGCACCAGTTCACACTATTTTGCACCGAGTTTCATGTAGTTGCAAAATGATCCCAAATGCACCCAAACACTATGCAACACTCCAAAACTTGAGTTTAGGGTCCAATGGGGTGCATTCGGAGCGTTCTTTGCGAAAAATCCCGACGTGACTTCGTGACACGAACTTTTGCATTAATTGCACCAGTTGACCCCATTTTGCACTGAGTTTAATGCAGCTACGAAATGATCCCAAATGCAGCCAAACACTATGCAACGCACCAAAACATGAGTCTAGGGTCCAATGGCGTGGATTGTGTGTGCTCGTTGCGAAAAATCCCGACGTGACTTCGTGCCACGAACTTTTGCATTAATTGCACAATTTCACACTGTTTTGTACCGAGTTTCATGCAGTTACGAAATGATCCCAAATGCACCCAAACACTATGCGATGCACCAAAACATGAGATTAGGGTCCAATGGGTGGATTGGGTGCGTTCGTTGCCAATAATATCGATGTGACTTCGTGGCACGAACTTTTGCATTAATTGCACCAGTTCATACCGTTTTGCATCGAGTTTCGCGCAGTTACGAAACGATCCCAAATGCATCCAAACACTATGCAACGCACCAAAACAAGAGTCTAGGGTCCAATGGGGAATATTGGGTGCCCTCGTTGCGAAAAATCCCAATGCGACTTCGTGGCACGAACATGAGTTTAGGGTCCAATGGAGTGGATTGGGTGCGTTCGTTGCGAAAAATCCGGACGTGACTTTGTTGGACGAAGTTTTCCATTAATTGCACCAGTTCACACTGTTTTGCACTAAGTTTCATACAGTTACGAAATGATCGCAAATGCACCCAAACACTATGCAGTGCACCAAAACATGTGTTTAGGGTCCAATGGAGTGGATTGGGTGCGTTCATTGAGAAAAATCCAGACGTGACTTTGTGGCACGAACTTTTGCATTAATTGCATCAGTTCACACTGTTTTGCACCGAGTTTCAAGCAGTGACGAAACGATCCCAAATGCATCCAAACACTATGCAACGCATGAAAACATGAGTTTAGGGTCCAATGGGGTGGATTGGGTGCGTTCGTTGCGAAAAATCCCGACGTGACTTCGTGGCACGAACTTTTGCATTATTTGCATCAGTTCACACTGTTTTGCACCGAGCTTCATGCAGTTACGAAACGATCCCAAATGTAGCCAAACATTATGCAACGCACCAAAACATGAGCCTCGGGTCCAATGGGGCAATGGGTGCGTTCGTTGCGAAAAATCCCGACATGACTTCGTGGCATGAACTTTTGCATTATTTGCACCAGTTCACACTGTTTGCACCGAGTTTCAAGTAGTTGCGAATCGATCCCAAATGCGCCCAAACACTATGCAATGCTCCAAAATTTGAGTTTAGGGTCCAATGGGGTGCATTCGGTGCATTCTTTGCGAAAAATCCCATCGTGACTTCGTGGCACGAACTTTTGCAATAATTGCTCCAGTTCACACTGTTTTGCACCGAGCTTCATGCAGTTACGAAACGATCCCAAATGCAGCCAAACACTATGCAACACACCAAAACATGAGTCTAGGGTCAAAGGGGCAATGGGTGCGTTCGTTGCGAAAAATCCCGACAAGACTTCGTGGCACGAACTTTTGCATTATTTGCACACGTTCACATTGTTTTGCACCGAGTTTCATGTAGTTGCAAAACGATCCCAAATGCACCCAAACACTATGCAACGCTCCAAAACTTGAGTTTAGGAAACAATGGGGTGCTTTCGAAGCGTTCTTTGCGAAAAATCCCGACGTGACTTCGTGACACGAACTTTTGCATTAATTGCACCAGTTGACCCCATTTTCCACTGAGTTTAATGCAGCTACGAAATGATCCCAAATGCAGCCAAACACTATGCAACGCACCAAAACATGAGTCTAGGGTCAAATGGAGTGGATTGTGTGTGCTCGTTGCGAAAAATCCTGACGTGACTTCGTGCCACGAACTTTTGCATTAATTGCACAATTTCACACTGTTTTGTACCGAGTTTCCTGCAGTTACGAAACGATCAAAAATGCACCCAAACACTATGCATTGCAACAAAACATGTGTTCAGGGTCCAATGGAGTGGATTGGGTGTGTTTGTTGCGGAAAATCCCGACGTGACTTCATGGCATGAACTTTTGCATTAATTGCACCAGTTCACACTGTTTTGCACCGAGTTTCATGCTGTTACCAAATGATCGCAAATGCATCCAAACACTTTGCAACGTACCAAAACATGAGTCTAGGGTCCAATGGGGCGGATTGGCTGCGTTCGTTGCGAAAATTGTCGACGTGACTTCGTGTCACGAACTTTTGCATTAATTGCACCAGTTCACACTGTTTTGCACCGAGTTTCAAGTAGTGACGAAACAATCCCAAATGCATCCAAACACTATGCAATGCATGAAAACAAGAGTTTAGGGTCAATGGGCTGGATTGGGTGCGTTCATTGTGAAAAATCCCGATGTGAGTTCGTGGCAGGAGCTTTTGCATTAATTGCACCAATTCACCCTGTTTTGCATCGAAATTCATGCAGTTACGAAACGATCCCAATCGCACCCAAATACTATGAAACACACCAAAACATTAGTTTCGGGTCCAACGGGGTGGACTTGGTGCATTCGTTGTGTAAAAAATGCTGACGTGACTTCATGGCACGAACTTTTGCATCGATTTTCATCGAGTTATGAACCGATCCCAAACGCACCCAAATACTATGCATCGCAACAAAACATGAGTTTAGGGTCCAGCGGGTGGATTGGGTGCGTTCGTTGCGAAAAATCCCGACGTGACTTCGTGGCATGAACTTTTGCATTATTTGCACCAGTTCACACTGTTTTGCACCGAGTTTCATGTAGTTGCAAAATGATCCCAAATGCACCCAAACACTATGCAACACTCCAAAACTTGAGTTTAGGGTCCAATGGGGTGCATTCGGAGCGTTCTTTGCGAAAAATCCCGACGTGACTTCGTGACACGAACTTTTGCATTAATTGCACCAGTTGACCCCATTTTGCACTGAGTTTAATGCAGCTACGAAATGATCCCAAATGCAGCCAAACACTATGCAACGCACCAAAACATGAGTCTAGGGTCCAATGGCATGGATTGTGTGTGCTCGTTGCGAAAAATCCCGACGTGACTTCGTGCCACGAATTTTTGCATTAATTGCACAATTTCACACTGTTTTGTACCGAGTTTCATGCAGTTACGAAATGATCCCAAATGCACCCAAACACTATGCGATGCACCAAAACATGAGTCTAGGGTCTAATGGGGCGGATTGGCTGCGCTCGTTGCGAAAATTCTCGACGTGACTTCGTGTCACGAACTTTTGCATTAATTGCACTAGTTCACACTGTTTTGCACCGAGTTTCAAGCAGTGACGAAACAATCCCAAATGCATCCAAACACTATGCAATGCATGAAAACATGAGTTTAGGGTCCAATGGGCTGGATTGAGTGCGTTCATTGTGAAAAATCCCGATGTGACTTCGTGGCACAAACTTTTGCATTAATTGCACTAATTCACCCTGTTTTGCATCGAAATTCATGCAGTCACAAAATGATCCCAATCGTACCCAAATACTATGAAACACACCAAAACATTAGTTTAGGGTCCAATGGGGTGGATTGGGTGCGTTGGTTGCGAAAAATCCCGATGTGACTTTGTAGCACGAACTTTTGCATTAATTGCACCAGTTCACCCTGTTTTGCATCGATTTTCTTGGAGTTACGAAACGATCCCAAACGCACCCAAACACTATGCAACGCAACAAAACATGAGTTTAGGGTCCAATGGGGAATATTGGGTGCGTTCGTTGCCAAAAATCCCGACGTGACATCGCGGCACAAACTTTTGCATTAATTGTACCAGTTCACACTGTTTTGTTCCGAGTTTCATGCAGTTACGAAATGATCCCAAATGCATCCAAACACTATGCAACGGATGAAAAATGAGTCTAGGGTAAAATGGGGCGGATTGGGTGCGCTCGTTGCTAAAAATCCCAACGTGATTTTGTGGCACGAACTTTTTCATTAATTGCACCAGTTCACCCTGCTTTGCACTGAGTTTCATGCAGTTACGAAACGATCGCAAATGCACCCAAACACTATGCAATGCACCACAACATGTGTTTAGGGTCCAATGGAGTGGATGGGTGCGTTCATTGCGAAAAATCCCGACGTGACTTCGTGGCACGAACTTTTGCATCAATGGCACCAGTTCACACTGTTTTGCACCGAGTTTCAAGGAGTGACGAAACAATCCCAAATGCATCCAAACACTATGCAACACACGAAAACATGAGTTTAGGGTCCAATGTGGTGGATTGGGTGCGTTCGTTGCGAAAAATTCCGACGTGACTTCGTGGCATGGACTTTTGCATTAATTGCACCAGTTTACCCTGTTTTGCATCAAAATTCATGCAGTTACGAAACGATCCCAATCGCACCCAAATACTACGAAACACACCAAAACATTAGTTTAGGGTCCAATGGGGTGGATTTGGTGCGTTCGCTGTGAAAAATCACGATGTGACTTCATGGCACGAACTTTTACATTAGTTGCACCAGTTTACCCTATTTTGCATCGATTTTCATGGAGTTACGAAACAATCCCAAACGCACCCAAACACTATGCAACGCACCAAAACATGAGTTTAGGGTCCAGTGGGGTGGATTGGGAGCGTTCGTTGCGAAAAATCCTGATGTGACTTTGTAGCACGAACTTTTGCATTAATTGCACCAGTTCACCCAATTTGTGCATCGAGTTTCATGCAGTAACGAAACGATCCCAAAAGCATCCAAACACTATGCAACGCACCAAAACATGAGTTTAGGGTCCAATGGAGTGGATTGGGTGCGATCATTGTGAAAAATCCAGACGTGACTACGTGGCATGAACTTTTACATTAATTGCACCAGTTCACACTGTTTTGCACCGAGTTTCACGCAGTTATGAAATGATCAAAAATGCACCCAAACACTATGCAATGCACCAAAACATGTGTTCAGGGTCCCATGGAGTGGATTGGGTGTGTTTGTTGCGCAAAATCCCGACATGACTTCATGGCATGAACTTTTGCATTAATTGCACCTGTTCATACAGTTTTGCACCGAGTTTCAAGCAGTGACGAAACCATTCCAAATGCAGCCAAACACTATGCCACGCACCAAAACATGAGTCTTGGGTCCACTGGGGTGGATTGGGTGCGCTCGTTGCGAAAAATCCCGACATGACATCGTAGCACGAACTTTTGCATTAATTGCACCAGTTCACACTGTTTTGCACCGAGTTTCATGCTGCTACAAAACGATTGCAAATGCACCCAAACAATATGCAATGCACGAAAACATGAGTTTAGGGTCCAATGGGGTGGATTGGATGCGTTCATTGCGAAAAATCCGGACATGACTTCGTGGCACGAACTTTTGCATTAATTGCACAAGTTCACACTATTTTGCACCGAGTTTCATGCAGCGACGAAATGATCCCAAATGCAGCCAAACACTATGCAACGCACCAAAACATGAGTCTTGGGTCCACTGGGGTGGATTGGGTGCGCTCGTTGCCAAAAATCCCGACGTGACATCGCGGCAAGAACTTTTGCATTAATTGTACCAGTTCACACTGTTTTGTTCTGAGTTTCATGCAGTTATGAAATGATCCCAAATGCATCCAAACACTATGCAACGGACAAAAAATGAGTCTAGGGTAAAATGGGGCGGATTGGGTGCGCTCGTTGCTAAAAATCCCAACGTGACTTTGTGGCACGAACTTTTTCATTAATTGCGCCAGTTCACCCGGCTTTGCACTGAGTTTCATGCAGTTACGAAACGATCGCAAATGCACCCAAACACTATGCAATGCACGACAACATGTGTTTAGGGTCCAATGGAGTGGATTGGGTGCGTTCATTGCGAAAAATCCCGACGTGACTTCGTGGCACGAACTTTTGCATCAATGGCACCAGTTCACACTGTTTTGCACCGAGTTTCAAGGAGTGACGAAACAATCCCAAATGCATCCAAACACTATGCAACACACGAAAACATGAGTTTAGGGTCCAATGTGGTGGATTGGGTGCGTTTGTTGCGAAAAATTCCGATGTGACTTCGTGGCATGAACTTTTGCATTAATTGCACCAGTTTACCCTGTTTTGCATCAAAATTCATGCAGTTACGAAACGATCCTAATCGCACCCAAATACTACGAAACACACCAAAACATTAGTTTAGGGTCCAATGGGGTGGATTTGGTGCGTTCGCTGTGAAAAATCCCGACGTGACTTCATGGCACGAACTTTTACATTAGTTGCACCAGTTTACCCTATTTTGCATCGATTTTCATGGAGTTACGAAACGATCCCAAACGCACCCAAACACTATGCAACGCACCAAAACATGAGTTTAGGGTCCAGTGGGGTGGATTGGGAGCGTTCGTTGCGAAAAATCCTGATGTGACTTTGTAGCACGAACCTTTGCATTAATTGCACCAGTTCACCCTATTTGTGCACCGAGTTTCATGCAGTTACGAAACGATCCCAAAAGCATTAAACACTATGCAACGCACCAAAACATGAGTTTAGGATCCAATGGAGTGGATTGGGTGCGATCATTGTGAAAAATCCAGACGTGACTACGTGGCATGAACTTTTACATTAATTGCACCAGTTCACACAGTTTTGCACCGAGTTTCACGCAGTTACGAAATGATCAAAAATGCACCCGAACACTATGCAATGCACCAAAACATTTGTTCAGGGTCCAATGGAGTGGATTGGGTGTGTTTGTTGCGCAAAATCCCGACGTGACTTCATGGCATGAACTTTTGCATTAATTGCACCAGTTCACACTGTTTTGCATCGAGTTTCATGCTGTTACCAAACGATCGCAAATGCATCCAAACACTTTGCAACGTACCAAAACATGAGTCTAGGGTCCCATGGGGCAGATTGGCTGCACTCGTTGCGAAAATTCTCGACGTGACTTCGTGTCACGAACTTTTGCATTATTTGCACCAGTTCACACTGTTTTGCACCGAGTTTCAAGCAATGACGAAACAATCCCAAATGCATCCAAACACTATGCAATGCATGAAAACATGAGTTTAGGGTCCAATGGGCTGGATTGGGTGCGTTCATTGTGAAAAATCCTGATGTGAGTTCGTGGCAGGAGCTTTTGCATTAATTGCACCAATTCACCCTGTTTTGCATCGAAATTCATGCAGTTACGAAACGATCCCAATCGCACCCAAATACTATGAAACACACCAAAACATTAGTTTTGGGTCCAACGGGGTGGATTTGGTGCGTTCGTTGTGAAAAAAATGCAGACGTGACTTCATGGCACGAACTTTTGCATTAATTGCACCAATTCACCCTGTTTTGCATCGATTTTCATCGAGTTATGAACCGATCCCAAACGCACCCAAATACTATGCATCGCAACAAAACATGAGTTTAGGGTCCAGCGGGTGGATTGGGTGCGTTCGTTGCGAAAAATCCGGACGTGACTTCGTGGCATGAACTTTTGCATTATTTGCACCAGTTCACACTGTTTTGCACCGAGCTTCATGCAGTTACGAAACGATCCCAAATGCAGCCAAACACTATGCCACCAAAACATGAGTCTAGGGTCAAAGGGGCAACCGGTGCGTTCGTTGCGAAAAATCCCGACATGACTTCGTGCCACGAACTTTTGCATTATTTGCACCAGTTCACACTGTTTTGCACCGAGTTTCATGTAGTTGCAAAACGATCCCAAATGCACCCAAACACTATGCAACGCTCCAAAACTTGAGTTTAGGGTCCAATGGGGTGCATTCGGAGCGTTCTTTGCGAAAAATCCCGACGTGACTTCGTGACACGAACTTTTGCATTAATTGCACCAGTTGACCCCATTTTGCACTGAGTTTAATGCTGCTACAAAATGATCCCAAATGCAGCCAAACACTATGCAACGCACCAAAACATGAGTCCAGGGTCCAATGGCGTGGATTGTGTGTGCTCGTTGCGAAAAATCCCGACGTGACTTCGTGCCACGAACTTTTGCATTAATTGCACAATTTCACACTGTTTTGTACCGAGTTTCATGCAGTTACGAAATGATCCCAAATGCACCCAAACACTATGCGATGCACCAAAACATGAGATTAGGGTCCAATGGGTGGATTGGGTGCGTTCGTTGCCAATAATACCGATGTGACTTCGTGGCACGAACTTCTGCATTAATTGCACCAGTTCACCCTGTTTTGCATCGATTTTCATAGAGGTACGAAACGATCCCAAACGCACCCAAACACTATGCATCGCAACAAATCATGAGTTTAGGGTCCAATGGGGAATATTTGGTGCGTTCGTTGCCAAAAATCCCGACGTGACATCGCGGCAAGAACTTTTGCATTAATTGTACCAGTTCACACTGTTTTGTTCCGAGTTTCATGCAGTTATGAAATGATCCCAAATGCATCCAAACACTATGCAACGGACAAAAAATGAGTCTAGGGTAAAATGGGGCGGATTGGGTGCGCTCGTTGCTAAAAATCCCAACGTGACTTTGTGGCACGAACTTTTTCATTAATTGCACCAGTTCACCCTGCTTTGCACTGAGTTTCATGCAGTTACGAAACGATCGCAAATGCACCCAAACACTATGCAATGCACCACAACATGTGTTTAGGGTCCAATGGAGTGGATTGGGTGCGTTCATTGCGAAAAATCCCGACGTGACTTCGTGGCACGAACTTTTGCATCAATGGCACCAGTTCACACTGTTTTGCACCGAGTTTCAAGGAGTGACGAAACAATCCCAAATGCATCCAAACACTATGCAACACACGAAAACATGAGTTTAGGGTCCAATGTGGTGGATTGGGTGCGTTCGTTGCGAAAAATTCCGATGTGACTTCGTGGCAAGAACTTTTGCATTAATTGCACCAGTTTACCCTGTTTTGCATCAAAATTCATGCAGTTACGAAACGATCCCAATCGCACCCAAATACTACGAAACACACCAAAACATTAGTTTAGGGTCCAATGGGGTGGATTTGGTGCGTTCGCTGCGAAAAATCCCGACGTGACTTCATGGCACGAACTTTTACATTAGTTGCACCAGTTTACCCTATTTTGCAACGATTTTCATGGAGTTACGAAATGATCCCAAACGCACCCAAACACTGCAACGCACCAAAACATGAGTTTAGGGTCCAGTGTGGTGGATTGGGAGCGTTCGTTGCGAAAAATCCTAATGTGACTTTGTAGCACGAACCTTTGCATTAATTGCACCAGTTCACCCTTTTTGTGCATCGAGTTTCACGCAGTTACGAAACGATCCCAAAAGCATCCAAACACTATGCAACGCACCAAAACAAGAGTCTAGGGTCCAATGGGGTGGATTGGGTGCGCTCGTTGCAAAAAATCCCAATGCGACTTCGTGGCACGAACATGAGTTTAGGGTCCAATGGAGTGGATTGGGTGCGTTCGTTGCGAAAAATCCGGACGTGACTTTGTTGGACGAAGTTTTCCATTAATTGCACCAGTTCACACTGTTTTGCACTGAGTTTCATACAGTTACGAAATGATCGCAAATGCACCCAAACACTATGTAGTGCACCAAAACATGTGTTTAGGGTCCAATGGAGTGGATTGGGTGCGTTCATTGAGAAAAATCCAGACGTGACTTTGTGGCATGAACTTTTGCATTAATTGCATCAGTTCACACTGTTTTGCACCGAGTTTCAAGCAGTGACGAAATGATCCCAAATGCATCCAAACACTATGCAACACATGAAAACATGAGTTTAGGGTCCAATGGGGTGGATTGGGTGCGTTCGTTGCGAAAAATCCTGACGTGACTTCGTGGCACGAACTTTTGCATTATTTGCATCAGTTCACACTGTTTTGCACCGAGCTTCATGCAGTTACGAAAAGATTCCAAATGTAGCCAAACATTATGCAACGCACCAAAACATGAGCCTAGGGTCCAATGGGGCAATGGGTGCGTTCGTTGCGAAAAATCCCGACATGACTTCGTGGCATGAACTTTTGCATTATTTGCACCAGTTCACACTGTTTGCACCAAGTTTCATGTAGTTGCGAAATGATCCCAAATGCATCCAAACACTATGCAACACATGAAAACATGTGTTTAGGGTCCAATGGAGTGGATTGGGTGCGTTCATTGAGAAAAATCCAGACGTGACTTCGTGGCACGAACTTTTGCATTATTTGCACCAGTTCACACTGTTTTGCACCGAGTTTCATGTAGTTGCAAAACGATCCCAAATGCACCCAAACACTATGCAACGCTCCAAAACTTGAGTTTAGGGTCCAATGGGGTGCATTCGGAGCGTTCTTTGCGAAAAATCCCGACGTGACTTCGTGACACGAACTTTTGCATTAATTGCACCAGTTGACCCCATTTTGCACTGAGTTTAATGCTGCTACAAAATGATCCCAAATGCAGCCAAACACTATGCAACGCACCAAAACATGAGTCCAGGGTCCAATGGCGTGGATTGTGTGTGCTCGTTGCGAAAAATCCCGACGTGACTTCGTGCCACGAACTTTTGCATTAATTGCACAATTTCACACTGTTTTGTACCGAGTTTCATGCAGTTACGAAATGATCCCAAATGCACCCAAACACTATGCGATGCACCAAAACATGAGATTAGGGTCCAATGGGTGGATTGGGTGCGTTCGTTGCCAATAATACCGATGTGACTTCGTGGCACGAACTTCTGCATTAATTGCACCAGTTCATACCGTTTTGCATCGAGTTTCGCGCAGTTACGAAACGATCCCAAATGCATCCAAACACTATGCAACGCACCAAAACAAGAGTCTAGGGTCCAATGGGGTGGATTGGGTGCGCTCGTTGCAAAAAATCCCAATGCGACTTCGTGGCACGAACATGAGTTTAGGGTCCAATGGAGTGGATTGGGTGCGTTCGTTGCGAAAAATCCGGACGTGACTTTGTTGGACGAAGTTTTCCATTAATTGCACCAGTTCACACTGTTTTGCACTGAGTTTCATACAGTTACGAAATGATCGCAAATGCACCCAAACACTATGCAGTGCACCAAAACATGTGTTTAGGGTCCAATGGAGTGGATTGGGTGCGTTCATTGAGAAAAATCCAGACGTGACTTTGTGGCATGAACTGTTGCATTAATTGCATCAGTTCACACTGTTTTGCACCGAGTTTCAAGCAGTGACGAAAAGATCCCAAATGCATCCAAACACTATGCAACACATGAAAACATGAGTTTAGGGCCCAATGGGGTGGATTGGGTGCGTTCGTTGCGAAAAATCCTGACGTGACTTCGTGGCACGAACTTTTGCATTATTTGCATCAGTTCACACTGTTTTGCACCGAGCTTCATGCAGTTACGAAAAGATTCCAAATGTAGCCAAACATTATGCAACGCACCAAAACATGAGCCTAAGGTCCAATGGGGCAATGGGTGCGTTCGTTGCGAAAAATCCCGACATGACTTCGTGGCATGAACTTTTGCATTATTTGCACCAGTTCACACTGTTTGCACCGAGTTTCATGTAGTTGCGAAATGATCCCAAATGCATCCAAACACTATGCAACACATGAAAACATGTGTTTAGGGTCCAATGGAGTGGATTGGGTGCGTTCATTGAGAAAAATCCAGACGTGACTTCGTGGCACGAACTTTTGCATTATTTGCACCAGTTCACACTGTTTTGCACCGAGTTTCATGTAGTTGCAAAACGATCCCAAATGCACCCAAACACTATGCAACGCTCCAAAACTTGAGTTTAGGGTCCAATGGGGTGCATTCGGAGCGTTCTTTGCGAAAAATCCCGACGTGACTTCGTGACACGAACTTTTGCATTAATTGCACCAGTTGACCCCATTTTGCACTGAGTTTAATGCTGCTACAAAATGATCCCAAATGCAGCCAAACACTATGCAACGCACAAAAACATGAGTCCAGGGTCCAATGGCGTGGATTGTGTGTGCTCGTTGCGAAAAATCCCGACGTGACTTCGTGCCACGAACTTTTGCATTAATTGCACAATTTCACACTGTTTTGTACCGAGTTTCATGCAGTTACGAAATGATCCCAAATGCACCCAAACACTATGCGATGCACCAAAACATGAGATTAGGGTCCAATGGGTGGATTGGGTGCGTTCGTTGCCAATAATACCGATGTGACTTCGTGGCACGAACTTCTGCATTAATTGCACCAGTTCATACCGTTTTACATCGAGTTTCGCGCAGTTACGAAACGATCCCAAATGCATCCAAACACTATGCAACGCACCAAAACAAGAGTCTAGGGTCCAATGGGGTGGATTGGGTGCGCTCGTTGCAAAAAATCCCAATGCGACTTCGTGGCACGAACATGAGTTTAGGGTCCAATGGAGTGGATTGGGTGCGTTAGTTGCGAAAAATCCGGACGTGACTTTGTTGGACGAAGTTTTCCATTAATTGCACCAGTTCACACTGTTTTGCACTGAGTTTCATACAGTTACGAAATGATCGCAAATGCACCCAAACACTATGCAGTGCACCAAAACATGTGTTTAGGGTCCAATGGAGTGGATTGGGTGCGTTCATTGAGAAAAATCCAGACGTGACTTTGTGGCATGAACTTTTGCATTAATTGCATCAGTTCACACTGTTTTGCACCGAGTTTCAAGCAGTGACGAAATGATCCCAAATGCATCCAAACACTATGCAACACATGAAAACATGAGTTTAGGGTCCAATGGGGTGGATTGGGTGCGTTCGTTGCGAAAAATCCTGACGTGACTTCGTGGCACAAACTTTTGCATTATTTGCATCAGTTCACACTGTTTTGCACCGAGCTTCATGCAGTTACGAAAAGATTCCAAATGTAGCCAAACATTATGCAACGCACCAAAACATGAGCCTAGGGTCCAATGGGGCAATGGGTGCGTTCGTTGCGAAAAATCCCGACATGACTTCGTGGCATGAACTTTTGCATTATTTGCACCAGTTCACACTGTTTGCACCGAGTTTCATGTAGTTGCGAAATGATCCCAAATGCATCCAAACACTATGCAACACATGAAAACATGTGTTTAGGGTCCAATGGAGTGGATTGGGTTCGTTCATTGAGAAAAATCCAGACGTGACTTCGTGGCACGAACTTTTGCATTATTTGCACCAGTTCACACTGTTTTGCACCGAGTTTCATGTAGTTGCAAAACGATCCCAAATGCACCCAAACACTATGCAACGCTCCAAAACTTGAGTTTAGGGTCCAATGGGGTGCATTCGGAGCGTTCTTTTCGAAAAATCCCGACGTGACTTCGTGACACGAACTTTTGCATTAATTGCACCAGTCGACCCCATTTTGCACTGAGTTTAATGCTGCTACAAAATGATCCCAAATGCAGCCAAACACTATGCAACGCACCAAAACATGAGTCCAGGGTCCAATGGCGTGGATTGTGTGTGCTCGTTGCGAAAAATCCCGACGTGACTTCGGGCCACGAACTTTTGCATTAATTGCACAATTTCACACTGTTTTGTACCGAGTTTCATGCAGTTACGAAATGATCCCAAATGCACCCAAACACTATGCGATGCACCAAAACATGAGATTAGGGTCCAATGGGTGGATTGGGTGCGTTCGTTGCCAATAATACCGATGTGACTTCGTGGCACGAACTTCTGCATTAATTGCACCAGTTCATACCGTTTTGCATCGAGTTTCGCGCAGTTACGAAATGATCCCAAATGCATCCAAACACTATGCAACGCACCAAAACAAGAGTCTAGGGTCCAATGGGGTGGATTGGGTGCGCTCGTTGCAAAAAATCCCAATGCGACTTCGTGGCACAAACATGAGTTTAGGGTCCAATGGAGTGGATTGGGTGCGTTCGTTGCGAAAAATCCGGACGTGACTTTGTTGGACGAAGTTTTCCATTAATTGCACCAGTTCACACTGTTTTTCACTGAGTTTCATACAGTTACGAAATGATCGCAAATGCACCCAAACACTATGCAGTGCACCAAAACATGTGTTTAGGGTCCAATGGAGTGGATTGGGTGCGTTCATTGAGAAAAATCCAGACGTGACTTTGTGGCATGAACTTTTGCATTAATTGCATCAGTTCACACTGTTTTGCACCGAGTTTCAAGCAGTGACGAAATGATCCCAAATGCATCCAAACACTATGCAACACATGAAAACATGAGTTTAGGGTCCAATGGGGTGGATTGGGTGCGTTCGTTGCGAAAAATCCTGACGTGACTTCGTGGCACGAACTTTTGCATTATTTGCATCAGTTCACACTGTTTTGCACCGAGCTTCATGCAGTTACGAAAAGATTCCAAATGTAGCCAAACATTATGCAACGCACCAAAACATGAGCCTAGGGTCCAATGGGGCAATGGGTGCGTTCGTTGCGAAAAATCCCGACATGACTTCGTGGCATGAACTTTTGCATTATTTGCACCAGTTCACACTGTTTGCACCGAGTTTCATGTAGTTGCGAAACGATCCCAAATGCGCCCAAACACTATGCAACGCTCCAAAATTTGAGTTTAGGGTTCAATGGGGTGCATTCGGTGCATTCTTTGCGAAAAATCCCGTCGTGACTTCGTGGCACGAACTTTTGCAATAATTGCACCAGTTCACACTGTTTTGCACCGAGCTTCATGCAGTTATGAAACGATCCCAAACGCAGCCAAACACTATGCAATGCACCAAAACATGAGTCTAGGGTCAAAGGGGCAATGGGTGCGTTCGCGAAAAATCCCGACATGACTTCGTGGCACGAACTTTTGCATTATTTGCACCAGTTCACACTGTTTTGCACCGAGTTTCATGTAGTTGCAAAACGATCCCAAATGCACCCAAACACTATGCAACGCTCCATAACTTGAGTTTAGGAAACAATGGGGTGCATTCGGAGCGTTCTTTGCGAAAAATCCCGACGTGACTTCGTGACACGAACTTTTGCATTAATTGCACCAGTTGACCCCATTTTGCACTGAGTTTAATGCAGCTATGAAATGATCCCAAATGCAGCAAACACTATGCAACGCACCAAAACATGAGTCTAGGGTCCAATGGCGTGGATTGTTTGTGCTCGTTGCGAAAAATCCCGACGTGACTTCGTGCCACAAACTTTTGCATTAATTGCACAATTTCACACTGTTTTGTACCGAGTTTCATGCAGTTACGAAATGATCCCAAATGCACCCAAACACTATGCGATGCACCAAAACATGAGATTAGGGTCCAATGCGTGGATTGGGTGCGTTCGTTGCCAATAATACCGATGTGACTTCGTGGCACGAACTTCTGCATTAATTGCAACAGTTCATACCATTTTGCACCGAGTTTCGCGCAGTTACAAAATGATCCCAAATGCATCCAAACACTATGCAACGCACCAAAACAATAGTCTAGGGTCCATTGGGGTGGATTGGGTGCACTCGTTGCGAAAAATCCCAATGCGACTTCGTGGCGCGAACATGAGTTTAGGGTCCAATGGAGTGGATTGGGTGCGTTCGTTGTGAAAAATCCGGACGTGACTTTGTGGGACGAAGTTTTGCATTAATTGCACCAGTTCACACTATTTTGCACTGAGTTTCATACAGTTACGAAATGATCGCAAATGCACCCAAACACTATGCAGCGCACCAAAACATGAGTTTAGGGTCCAATGGAGTGGATTGGGTGCGTTCATTGCGAAAAATCGAGAAGTGACTTTGTGGCACGAACTTTTGCATTAATTGCATCAGTTCACACTATTTTGCACCGTGTTTCAAGTAGTGACGAAACGATCCCAAATGCATCCAAACACTATGCAACGCATGAAAACATGATTTTAGGGTCAAATGGGGTGGATTGGGTGCGTTCGTTGCGAAAAATCCCGACGTGACTTCGTGGCACGAACATTTGCATTATTTGCATCAGTTCACACTGTTTTGCACCGAGCTTCATGCAGTTACGAAACGATCCCAAATGTAGCCAAACATTATGCAATGCACCAAAATATGAGCCTAGGGTCCAATGGGGCAATGGGTGCGTTCGTTGTGAAAAATCCCGACATGACTACGTGGCATGAACTTTTGCATTATTTGCACCAGTTCACACTGTTTGCACCGAGTTTCATGTAGTTGCGAAACGATCCCAAATGGACCCAAACACTATGCAACCCTCCAAAATTTGAGTTTAGGGTCCAATGGGGTGCATTCGGTGCGTTCTTTGTGAAAAAACCCGACGTGACTTCGTGGCACGAACTTTTGCATTAATTGCACCAGTTCACCCCATTTTGCACTGAGTTTAATGCAGCTACGAAATGATCCCAAATGCAGCCAAACACTATGCAACGCACCAAAACATGAGTCTAGGGTCTAATGGCGTGGATTGTGTGTGCTCGTTGCGAAAAATCCCGACGTGACTTCGGGGCATGAACTTTTGCATTAATTGCACCATTTCACACTGTTTTGTACCGAGTTTCATGCAGTTACGAAATGATCCCAAATGCACCCAAACACTATGCCACGTACCAAAACATGAGTTTAGGTTCCAATGGGGTGGATTGGGTGCGTTCGTTGCCAATAATCTCGATGTGACTTCGTGGCACGAAATTTTGCATTAATTGCACCAGTTCACACCGTTTTGCACCGAGTTTCACGCAGTTACAAAACGATCCCAAATGCATCCAAACACTATGCAACGCACCAAAACATGAGTCTAGGGTCCAATGGGGTGGATTGGGTGCGCTCGTTGCGAAAAATCCCAATGTGACTTCGTGGCACGAACATGAGTTTAGGGTCCAATGGAGTGGATTGGGTGCGTTCGTTGCGAGAAATCCGGATGTGACTTTGTGGGACAAAGTTTTGCATTAATTGCACCAGTTCACACTGTTTTGCACTGAGTTTCATACAGTTACGAAATGATCGCAAATGCACCCAAACACTATGCAGCGCACCAAAACATGCGTTTAGGGTCCAATGGAGTGGATTGGGTGCGTTCATTGAGAAAAATCCAGAAGTGACTTTGTGGCACGAACTTTTGCATTAATTGCATCAGTTCACACTATTTTGCACCGAGTTTCAAGCAGTGACGAAACGATCCCAAATGCATCCAAACACTATGCAACGCATGAAAACATGAGTTTAGGGTCCAATGGGGTGGATTGGGTGCGTTCGTTGCAAAAAATCCCGACGTGACTTCGTGGCACGAACTTTTGCATTATTTGCATCAGTTCACACTGTTTTGCTCCGAGCTTCATGTAGTTACGAAACGATCCCAAATGCAGCCAAACACTATGCAACGCACCAAAACATGAGCCTAGGGTCCAATGGGGCAATGGGTGCGTTCGTTGCGAAAAATCCCGACATGACTTCGTGGCACGAACTTTTGCATTATTTGCACCAGTTCACAGTGTTTGCACCGAGTTTCATGTAGTTGCGAAACGATCCCAAATGCGCCCAAACACTATGCAACGCTCCAAAATTTGAGTTTAGGGTCCAATGGGGTGCATTCGGTGCGTTCTTTGCGAAAAAACCCGACGTGACTTCGTGGCACGAACTTTTGCATTAATTGCACCAGTTCACCCCATTTTGCACTGAGTTTAATGCAGCTACGAAATGATACCAAATGCAGCCAAACACTATGCAACGCACCAAAACATGAGTCTAGGGTCCAATGGCGTGGATTGTGTGTGCTCGTTGCGAAAAATCCCGACGTGATTTCGGGGCATGAACTTTTGCATTAATTGCACCATTTCACACTGTTTTGTACCGAGTTTCATGCAGTTACGAAATGATCCCAAATGCACCCAAACACTATGCCACGCACCAAAACATGAGTTTAGGTTCCAATGGGGTGGATTGGGTGCGTTCGTTGCCAATAATCTCGATGTGACTTCGTGGCACGAAATTTTGCATTAATTGCACCAGTTCACACCATTTTGCACCGAGTTTCACGCAGTTACGAAACGATCCCAAATGCATCCAAACACTATGCAACGCACCAAAACATGAGTCTAGGGTCCAATGGGGTGGATTGGGTGCGCTCGTTGCGAAAAATCCCAATGTGACTTCGTGGCACGAACATGAGTTTAGGGTCCAATGGAGTGGATTGGGTGCGTTCGTTGCGAAAATATCCGGACGTGACTTTGTGGGACTGAAGTTTTGCATTAATTGCACCAGTTCACACTGTTTTGCACTGAGTTTCATACAGTTACGAAATGATCGCAAATGCACCCAAACACTATGCAACGCACCAAAACATGTGTTTAGGATCCAATGGAGTGGATTGGGTGCGTTCATTGCGAAAAATCCAGACGTGACTTTGTGGCACGAACTTTTGCATTAATTGCATCAATTCACACTATTTTGCACCGAGTTTCAAGCAGTGACGAAACGATCCCAAATGCATCCAAACACTATGCAACGCATGAAAACATGAGTTTAGGGTCCAATGGGGTGGATTGGGTGCGTTCGTTGCGAAAAATCCCGACGTGACTTCGTGGCACGAACTTTTGCATTATTTGCATCAGTTCACACTGTTTTGCATCCGAGCTTCATGCAGTTACGAAACGATCCCAAATGTAGCCAAACACTATGCAACGCACCAAAACATGAGCCTAGGGTCCAATGGGGCAATGGGTGCATTCGTTGTGAAAAATCCCGACATGACTTCGTGGCACTGAACTTTTGCATTATTTGCACCAGTTCACACTGTTTGCACCGAGTTTCATGTAGTTGCGAAACGATCCCAAATGCGCCCAAACACTATGCAACGCTCCAAAATTTGAGTTTAGGGTCCAATGGGGTGCATTCAGGTGCGTTCTTTGCGAAAAAACCCGACGTGACTTCGTGGCACGAACTTTTGCATTAATTGCACCAGTTCACCCCATTTTGCACTGAGTTTAATGCAGCTATGAAATGATCCCAAATGCAGCGAAACACTATGCAACGCACCAAAACATGAGTCTAGGGTTCAATGGCGTGGATTGTGTGTGCTCGTTGCGAAAAATCCCGACGTGACTTCGGGGCACGAACTTCTGCATTAATTGCACCATTTCACACTGTTTGGTACCGAGTTTCATGCAGTTACGAAATGATCCCAAATGCACCCAAACACTATGCCACGCACCGAAACATGAGTTTAGGTTCCAATGGGGTGGATTGGGTGCGTTCGTTGCCAATAATCTCGATGTGACTTCGTGGCACGAAATTTTGCATTAATTGCACCAGTTCACACCGTTTTGCACCGAGTTTCACGCATGTTACGAAACGATCCCAAATGCATCCAAACACTATGCAACGCACCAAAACATGAGTCTAGGGTCCAATGGGGTGGATTGGGTGCGCTCGTTGCGAAAAATCCCAATGTGACTTCGTGGCACGAACATGAGTTTAGGGTCCAATGGAGTGGATTGGGTGCGTTCGTTGCGAAATATCCGGACGTGACTTTGTGGGACTGAAGTTTTGCATTAATTGCACCAGTTCACACTGTTTTGCACTGAGTTTCATACAGTTACGAAATGATCGCAAATGCACCCAAACACTATGCAACGCACCAAAACATGTGTTTAGGAGTCCAATGGAGTGGATTGGGTGCGTTCATTGAGAAAAATCCAGACGTGACTTTGTGGCACGAACTTTTGCATTAATTGCATCAATTCACACTATTTTGCACCGAGTTTCAAGCAGTGACTGAAACGATCCCAAATGCATCCAAACACTATGCAACGCATGAAAACATGAGTTTAGGGTCCAATGGGGTGGATTGGGTGCGTTCGTTGCGAAAAATCCCGACGTGACTTCGTGGCACGAACTTTTGCATTATTTGCATCAGTTCACACTGTTTTGCACCGAGCTTCATGTAGTTACGAAACGATCCCAAATGCTAGCCAAACACTATGCAACGCACCAAAACATGAGCCTAGGGTCCAATGGGGCAATGGGTGCAGTTCGTTGCGAAAAATCCCGACATGACTTCGTGGCACTGAACTTTTGCATTATTTGCACCAGTTCACACTGTTTGCACCGAGTTTCATGTAGTTGCGAAACGATCCCAAATGCGCCCAAATACTATGCAACGCTCCAAAATTTGAGTTTAGGGTCCAATGGGGTGCATTCAGTGCGTTCTTTGCGAAAAAACCCGACGTGACTTCGTGGCACGAACTTTTGCATTAATTGCACCAGTTCACCCCATTTTGCACTGAGTTTAATGCAGCTACGAAATGATCCCAAATGCAGCGAAACACTATGCAACGCACCAAAACATGAGTCTAGGGTCCAATGGCGTGGATTGTCTGTGCTCGTTGCGAAAAATCCCGACGTGACTTCGGGGCACGAACTTTTGCATTAATTGCACCATTTCACACTGTTTTGTACCGAGTTTCATGCAGTTACGAAATGATCCCAAATGCACCCAAACACTATGCCACGCACCAAAACATGAGTTTAGGTTCCAATGGGGTGGATTGTGTGCGTTCGTTGCCAATAATCTCGATGTGACTTCGTGGCACGAAATTTTGCATTAATTGCACCAGTTCACACCATTTTGCACCGAGTTTCACGCAGTTACGAAATGATCCCAAATGCATCCAAACACTATGCAACGCACCAAAACATGAGTCTAGGGTCCAATGGGGTGGATTGGGTGTGCTCGTTGCGAAAAATCCCAATGTGACTTCGTGGCACGAACATGAGTTTATAGGTCCAATGGAGTGGATTGGGTGCGTTCGTTGCGAAAAATCCGGATGTGACTTTGTGGGACGAAGTTTTGCATTAATTGCACCAGTTCACACTGTTTTGCACTGAGTTTCATACAGTTACGAAATGATCGCAAATGCACCCAAACACTATGCAAGCGCACCAAAACATGTGTTTAGAGTCCAATGGAGTGGATTGGGTGCGTTCATTGAGAAAAATCCAGACGTGACTTTGTGGCACGAACTTTTGCATTAATTGCCTCAGTTCACACTGTTTTGCACCGAGTTTCAAGCAGTGATGAAACGATCCCAAATGCATCCAAACACTATGCAACGCATGAAAACATGAGTTTAGGGTCCAATGGGGTGGATTGGGTGCGTTCGTTGCGAAAAATCCCGACGTGACTTCGTGGCACGAACTTTTGCATTATTTGCATCAATTTACACTGTTTTGCACCGAGCTTCATGTAGTTACGAAACGATCCCAAATGCAGCCAAACACTATGCAACGCACCAAAACATGAGCCTAGGGTCCAATGGGGCAATGGGTGCGTTCGTTGCGAAAATTCCCGACATGACTTCGTGGCACGAACTTTTGCATTATTTGCACCAGTTCACACTGTTTGCACCGAGTTTCATGTAGTTGCGAAACGATCCCAAATGCGCCCAAATACTATGCAACGCTCCAAAATTTGAGTTTAGGTTCCAATGGGGTGCATTCAGTGCGTTCTTTGCGAAAAAACCCGACGTGACTTCGTGGCACGAACTTTTGCATTAATTGCACCAGTTCACCCCATTTTGCACTGAGTTTAATGCAGCTACGAAATGATCCCAAATGCAGCGAAACACTATGCAACGCACCAAAACATGAGTCTAGGGTCCAATGGCGTGGATTGTCTGTGCTCGTTGCGAAAAATCCCGACGTGACTTCGGGGCACGAACTTTTGCATTAATTGCACCATTTCACACTGTTTTGTACCGAGTTTCATGCAGTTACGAAATGATCCCAAATGCACCCAAACACTATGCCACGCACCAAAACATGAGTTTAGGTTCCAATGGGGTGGATTGGGTGCGTTCGTTGCCAATAATCTCGATGTGACTTCGTGGCACGAAATTTTGCATTAATTGCACCAGTTCACACCATTTTGCACCGAGTTTCACGCAGTTACGAAATGATCCCAAATGCATCCAAACACTATGCAACGCACCAAAACATGAGTCTAGGGTCCAATGGGGTGGATTGGGTGTGCTCGTTGCGAAAAATCCCAATGTGACTTCGTGGCACGAACATGAGTTTAGGGTCCAATGGAGTGGATTGGGTGCGTTCGTTGCGAAAAATCCGGATGTGACTTTGTGGGACGAAGTTTTGCATTAATTGCACCAGTTCACACTGTTTTGCACTGAGTTTCATACAGTTACGAAATGATCGCAAATGCACCCAAACACTATGCAACGCACCAAAACATGTGTTTAGAGTCCAATGGAGTGGATTGGGTGGGTTCATTGAGAAAAATCCAGACGTGACTTTGTGGCACGAACTTTTGCATTAATTGCCTCAGTTCACACTGTTTTGCACCGAGTTTCAAGCAGTGATGAATCGATCCCAAATGCATCCAAACACTATGCAACGCATGAAAACATGAGTTTAGGGTCCAATGGGGTGGATTGGGTGCGTTCGTTGCGAAAAATCCCGACGTGACTTCGTGGCACGAACTTTTGCATTATTTGCATCAGTTCACACTGTTTTGCAACGAGCTTCATGTAGTTACGAAACGATCCCAAATGCAGCCAAACACAACTGCAACGCACCAAAACATGAGCCTAGGGTCCAATGGGGCAATGGGTGCGTTCGTTGCCAAAAATCCCGACATGACTTCGTGGCACGAACTTTTGCATTATTTGCACCAGTTCACACTATTTGCACCGAGTTTCATGTAGTTGCGAAACGATCCCAAATGCGCCCAAACACTATGCAACGCTCCAAAATTTGAGTTTAGGGTCCAATGGGGTGCATTCAGTGCGTTCTATGCGAAAAAACCCGACGTGACTTCGTGGCACGAACTTTTGCATTAATTGCACCAGTTCACCCCATTTTGCACTGAGTTTAATGCAGCTACGAAATGATCCCAAATGCAGCGAAACACTATGCAACGCACCAAAACATGAGTCTACGGTCCAATGGCGTGGATTGTTTGTGCTCGTTGCGAAAAATCTCGATGTAACTTCGGGGCACGAACTTTTGCATTAATTGCACCATTTCACACTGTTTTGTACCGAGTTTCATGCAGTTACGAAATGATCCCAAATGCACCCAAACACTATGCCACGCACCAAAACATGAGTTTAGGTTCCAATGGGGTGGATTGGGTGCGTTCGTTGCCAATAATCTCGATGTGACTTCGTGGCACGAAATTTTGCATTAATTGCACCAGTTCACACCAGTTTTGCACCGAGTTTCACGCAGTTACAAAACGATCCCAAATGCATCCAAACACTATGCAACGCACCAAAACATGAGTCTAGGGTCCAATGGGGTGGATTGGGTGCGCTCGTTGCGAAAAATCCCAATGTGACTTCGTGGCACGAACATGAGTTTAGGGTCCAATGGAGTCGATTGGGTGCGTTCGTTGCGAGAAATCCGGATGTGACTTTGTGGGACGAAGTTTTGCATTAATTGCACCAGTTCACACTGTTTTGCACTGAGTTTCATACAGTTACGAAATGATCGCAAATGCACCCAAACACTATGCAACGCACCAAAACATGTGTTTAGAGTCCAATGGAGTGGATTGGGTGCGTTCATTGAGAAAAATCCAGACGTGACTTTGTGGCACGAACTTTTGCATTAATTGCCTCAGTTCACACTGTTTTGCACCGAGTTTCAAGCAGTGATGAATCGATCCCAAATGCATCCAAACACTATGCAACGCATGAAAACATGAGTTTAGGGTCCAATGGGGTGGATTGGGTGCGTTCGTTGCGAAAAAATCCCGACGTGACTTCGTGGCACGAACTTTTGCATTATTTGCATCAGTTCACACTGTTTTGCAACGAGCTTCATGTAGTTACGAAACGATCCCAAATGCAGCCAAACACAACGCAACGCACCAAAACATGAGCCTAGGGTCCAATGGGGCAATGGGTGCGTTCGTTGCCAAAAATCCCGACATGACTTCGTGGCACGAACTTTTGCATTATTTGCTCCAGCTTCACACTATTTGCACCGAGTTTCATGTAGTTGCGAAACGATCCCAAATGCGCCCAAACACTATGCAACGCTCCAAAATTTGAGTTTAGGGTCCAATGGGGTGCATTCAGTGCGTTCTATGCGAAAAAAACCCGACGTGACTTCGTGGCACGAACTTTTGCATTAATTGCACCAGTTCACCCCATTTTGCACTGAGTTTAATGCAGCTACGAAATGATCCCAAATGCAGCGAAACACTATGCAACGCACCAAAACATGAGTCTACGGTCCAATGGCGTGGATTGTTTGTGCTCGTTGCGAAAAATCCCGATGTAACTTCGGGGCACGAACTTTTGCATTAATTGCACCATTTCACACTGTTTTGTACCGAGTTTCATGCAGTTACGAAATGATCCCAAATGCACCCAAACACTATGCCACGCACCAAAACATGAGTTTAGGTTCCAATGGGGTGGATTGGGTGCGTTCGTTGCCAATAATCTCGATGTGACTTCGTGGCACGAAATTTTGCATTAATTGCACCAGTTCACACCGTTTTGCACCGAGTTTCACGCAGTTACAAAATGATCCCAAATGCATCCAAACACTATGCAACGCACCAAAACATGAGTCTAGGGTCCAATGGGGTGGATTGGGTGCGCTCGTTGTGAAAAATCCCAATGTGACTTCGTGGCACGAACATGAGTTTAGGGTCCAATGGAGTCGATTGGGTGCGTTCGTTGCGAGAAATCCGGATGTGACTTTGTGGGACGAAGTTTTGCATTAATTGCACCAGTTCACACTGTTTTGCACTGAGTTTCATACAGTTACGAAATGATCGCAAATGCACCCAAACACTATGCAACGCACCAAAACATGTGTTTAGAGTCCAATGGAGTGGATTGGGTGCGTTCATTGAGAAAAATCCAGACGTGACTTTGTGGCACGAACTTTTGCATTAATTGCCTCAGTTCACACTGTTTTGCACCGAGTTTCAAGCAGTGATGAATCGATCCCAAATGCATCCAAACACTATGCAACGCATGAAAACATGAGTTTAGGGTCCAATGGGGTGGATTGGGTGCGTTCGTTGCGAAAAAATCCCGACGTGACTTCGTGGCACGAACTTTTGCATTATTTGCATCAGTTCACACTGTTTTGCAACGAGCTTCATGTAGTTACGAAACGATCCCAAATGCAGCCAAACACAATGCAACGCACCAAAACATGAGCCTAGGGTCCAATGGGGCAATGGGTGCGTTCGTTGCGAAAAATCCCGACAGTGACTTCGTGGCACGAACTTTTGCATTATTTGCACCAGTTCACACTATTTGCACCGAGTTTCATGTAGTTGCGAAACGATCCCAAATGCGCCCAAACACTATGCAATGCTCCAAAATTTGAGTTTAGGGTCCAATGGGGTGCATTCAGTGCGTTCTTTGCGAAAAAACCCGACGTGACTTCGTGGCACGAACTTTTGCATTAATTGCACCAGTTCACCCCATTTTGCACTGAGTTTAATGCAGCTACGAAATGATCCCAAATGCAGCGAAACACTATGCAACGCACCAAAACATGAGTCTACGGTCCAATGGCGTGGATTGTTTCGTGCTCGTTGCGAAAAATCCCGACGTAACTTCGGGGCACGAACTTTTGCATTAATTGCACCATTTCACACTGTTTTGTACCGAGTTTCATGCAGTTACGAAATGATCCCAAATGCACCCAAACACTATGCCACGCACCAAAACATGAGTTTAGGTTCCAATGGGGTGGATTGGGTGCGTTCGTTGCCAATAATCTCGATGTGACTTCGTGGCACGAAATTTTGCATTAATTGCACCAGTTCACACCGTTTTGCACCGAGTTTCACGCAGTTACAAAATGATCCCAAATGCATCCAAACACTATGCAACGCACCAAAACATGAGTCTAGGGTCCAATGGGGTGGATTGGGTGCGCTCGTTGCGAAAAATCCCAATGTGACTTCGTGGCACGAACATGAGTTTAGGGTCCAATGGAGTCGATTGGGTGCGTTCGTTGCGAGAAATCCGGATGTGACTTTGTGGGACGAAGTTTTGCATTAATTGCACCAGTTCACACTGTTTTGCACTGAGTTTCATACAGTTACGAAATGATCGCAAATGCACCCAAACACTATGCAACGCACCAAAACATGTGTTTAGAGTCCAATGGAGTGGATTGGGTGCGTTCATTGAGAAAAATCCAGACGTGACTTTGTGGCACGAACTTTTGCATTAATTGCCTCAGTTCACACTGTTTTGCACCGAGTTTCAAGCAGTGATGAATCGATCCCAAATGCATCCAAACACTATGCAACGCATGAAAACATGAGTTTAGGGTCCAATGGGGTGGATTGGGTGCGTTCGTTGCGAAAAATCCCGACGTGACTTCGTGGCACGAACTTTTGCATTATTTGCATCAATTCACACTGTTTTGCACCGAGCTTCATGTAGTTACGAAACGATCCCAAATGCAGCCAAACACTATGCAACGCACCAAAACATGAGCCTAGGGTCCAATGGGGCAATGGGTGCGTTCGTTGCGAAAAATCCCGACATGACTTCGTGGCACGAACTTTTGCATTATTTGCACCAGTTCACACTGTTTGCACCGAGTTTCATGTAGTTGCGAAACGATCCCAAATGCGCCCAAATACTATGCAACGGCTCCAAAATTTGAGTTTAGGTTCCAATGGGGTGCATTCAGTGCGTTCTTTGCGAAAAAAACCCGACGTGACTTCGTGGCACGAACTTTTGCATTAATTGCACTAGTTCACCCCATTTTGCACTGAGTTTAATGCAGCTACGAAATGATCCCAAATGCAGCGAAACACTATGCAACGCACCAAAACATGAGTCTAGGGGTCCAATGGCGTGGATTGTTTGTGCTCGTTGCGAAAAATCCCGACGTGACTTCGGGGCACGAACTTTTGCATTAATTGCACCATTTCACACTGTTTTGTATCGAGTTTCATGCAGTTACGAAATGATCCCAAATGCACCCAAACACTATGCCACGCACCAAAACATGAGTTTAGGTTCCAATGGGGTGGATTGGGTGCGTTCGTTGCCAATAATCTCGATGTGACTTCGAGGCACGAAATTTTGCATTAATTGCACCAGTTCACACCATTTTGCACCGAGTTTCACGCTGTTACGAAACTGATCCCAAATGCATCCAAACACTATGCAACGCACCAAAACATGAGTCTAGGGTCCAATGGGGTGGATTGGGTGCACTCGTTGCGAAAAATCCCAATGTGACTTCGTGGCACGAACATGAGTTTAGGGTCCAATGGAGTCGATTGGGTGCGTTCGTTGCGAGAAATCCGGATGTGACTTTGTGGGACGAAGTTTTGCATTAATTGCACCAGTTCACACTGTTTTGCACTGAGTTTCATACAGTTACGAAATGATCGCAAATGCACCCAAACACTATGCAACGCACCAAAACATGTGTTTAGAGTCCAATGGAGTGGATTGGGTGCGTTCATTGAGAAAAATCCAGACGTGACTTTGTGGCACGAACTTTTGCATTAATTGCCTCAGTTCACACTGTTTTGCACCGAGTTTCAAGCAGTGATGAATCGATCCCAAATGCATCCAAACACTATGCAACGCATGAAAACATGAGTTTAGGGTCCAATGGGGTGGATTGGGTGCGTTCGTTGCGAAAAATCCCGACGTGACTTCGTGGCACGAACTTTTGCATTATTTGCATCAATTCACACTGTTTTGCACCGAGCTTCATGTAGTTACGAAACGATCCCAAATGCAGCCAAACACTATGCAACGCACCAAAACATGAGCCTAGGGTCCAATGGGGCAATGGGTGCGTTCGTTGCGAAAAATCCCGACATGACTTCGTGGCACGAACTTTTGCATTATTTGCACCAGTTCACACTGTTTGCACCGAGTTTCATGTAGTTGCGAAACGATCCCAAATGCGCCCAAATACTATGCAACGGTCCAAAATTTGAGTTTAGGTTCCAATGGGGTGCATTCAGTGCGTTCTTTGCGAAAAAAAACCCGACGTGACTTCGTGGCACGAACTTTTGCATTAATTGCACTAGTTCACCCCATTTTGCACTGAGTTTAATGCAGCTACGAAATGATCCCAAATGCAGCGAAACACTATGCAACGCACCAAAACATGAGTCTAGGGGTCCAATGGCGTGGATTGTTTGTGCTCGTTGCGAAAAATCCCGACGTGACTTCGGGGCACGAACTTTTGCATTAATTGCACCATTTCACACTGTTTTGTATCGAGTTTCATGCAGTTACGAAATGATCCCAAATGCACCCAAACACTATGCCACGCACCAAAACATGAGTTTAGGTTCCAATGGGGTGGATTGGGTGCGTTCGTTGCCATAATCTCGATGTGACTTCGAGGCACGAAATTTTGCATTAATTGCACCAGTTCACACCATTTTGCACCGAGTTTCACGCTGTTACGAAACGATCCCAATGCATCCAAACACTATGCAACGCACCAAAACATGAGTCTTGGGTCCAATGGGGTGGATTGGGTGCACTCGTTGCGAAAAATCCCAATGTGACTTCGTGGCACGAACATGAGTTTAGGGTCCAATGGAGTGGATTGGGTGCGTTCGTTGCGAGAAATCCCGACATGACTTCGTGGCACGAACTTTTGCATCATTTGCATCAGTTCACACTGTTTTGCACCGAGCTTCATGCATTTACGAAATGATCCCAAATGTAGCCAAACATTATGCAACGCACCAAAACATGAGCCTAGGGTCCAATGGGGCAATGGGTGTGTTCTTTGTGAAAAATCCCGACATGACTTCGTGGCATGAACTTTTGCTTTATTTGCACCAGTTCACACTGTTTGCACCGAGTTTCATGTAGTTGCGAAACGATCCCAAATGCGCCCAAACACTATGCAACGCTCCAAAATTTGAGTTTAGGGTCCAATGGGGTGCATTCGGTGCGTTCTTTGCGAAAAAACCCGACGTGACTTCGTGGCACGAACTTTTGCATTAATTGCACCAGTTGACCCCATTTTGCACTGAGTTTAATGCAGCTACGAAATGATCCCAAATGCAGCCAAACACTATGCAACGCACCAAAACATGAGTCTAGGGTCCAATGGCGTGGATTGTGTGTGCTCGTTGCGAAAAATCCCGACGTGACTTCGGGGCATGAACTTTTGCATTAATTGCACCATTTCACACTGTTTTGTACCTGAGTTTCATGCAGTTACGAAATGATCCCAAATGCACCCAAACACTATGCCACGCACCAAAACATGAGTTTAGGTTCCAATGGGGTGGATTGGGTGCGTTCGTTGCCAATAATCTCGATGTGACTTCGTGGCACGAAATTTTGCATTAATTGCACCAGTTCACACCATTTTGCACCGAGTTTCACGCTGTTACGAAATGATCCCAAATGCATCCAAACACTATGCAACGCACCAAAACATGAGTCTTGGGTCCAATGGGGTGGATTGGGTGCGCTCGTTGCGAAAAATCCCAATGTGACTTCGTGGCACGAACATGAGTTTAGGGTCCAACGGAGTGGATTGGGTGCGTTCGTTGCGAAAAATCCCGACGTGACTTCGTGGCACGAACTTTTGCATTAATTGCACTAGTTCACCCCATTTTGCACTGAGTTTAATGCAGCTACGAAATGATCCCAAATGCAGCGAAACACTATGCAACGCACCAAAACATGAGTCTAGGGGTCCAATGGCGTGGATTGTTTGTGCTCGTTGCGAAAAAATCCCGACGTGACTTCGGGGCACGAACTTTTGCATTAATTGCACCATTTCACACTGTTTTGTATCGAGTTTCATGCAGTTACGAAATGATCCCAAATGCACCCAAACACTATGCCACGCACCAAAACATGAGTTTAGGTTCCAATGGGGTGGATTGGGTGCGTTCGTTGCCAATAATCTCGATGTGACTTCGAGGCACGAAATTTTGCATTAATTGCACCAGTTCACACCATTTTGCACCGAGTTTCACGCTGTTACGAAACGATCCCAAATGCATCCAAACACTATGCAACGCACCAAAACATGAGTCTTGGGTCCAATGGGGTGGATTGGGTGCACTCGTTGCGAAAAATCCCAATGTGACTTCGTGGCACGAACATGAGTTTAGGGTCCAATGGAGTGGATTGGGTGCGTTCGTTGCGAGAAATCCCGACATGACTTCGTGGCACGAACTTTTGCATCATTTGCATCAGTTCACACTGTTTTGCACCGAGCTTCATGCATTTACGAAATGATCCCAAATGTAGCCAAACATTATGCAACGCACCAAAACATGAGCCTAGGGTCCAATGGGGCAATGGGTGTGTTCTTTGTGAAAAATCCCGACATGACTTCGTGGCATGAACTTTTGCTTTATCTGCACCAGTTCACACTGTTTGCACCGAGTTTCATGTAGTTGCGAAACGATCCCAAATGCGCCCAAACACTATGCAACGCTCCAAAATTTGAATTTAGGGTCCAATGGGGTGCATTCGGTGCGTTCTTTGCGAAAAAACCCGACGTGACTTCGTGGCACGAACTTTTGCATTAATTGCACCAGTTGACCCCATTTTGCACTGAGTTTAATGCAGCTACGAAATGATCCCAAATGCAGCCAAACACTATGCAACGCACCAAAACATGAGTCTAGGGTCCAATGGCGTGGATTGTGTGTGCTCGTTGCGAAAAATCCCGACGTGACTTCGGGGCATGAACTTTTGCATTAATTGCACCATTTGACACTGTTTTGTATTGAGTTTCATGCAGTTACGAAATGATCCCAAATGCACCCAAACACTATGCCACGCACCAAAACATGAGTTTAGGTTCCAATGGGGTGGATTGGGTGCGTTCCTTGCCAATAATCTCGATGTGACTTCGTGGCACGAAATTTTGCATTAATTGCACCAGTTCACACCATTTTGCACCGAGTTTCACGCTGTTACGAAACGATCCCAAATGCATCCAAACACTATGCAACGCACCAAAACATGAGTCTAGGGTCCAATGGGGTGGATTGGGTGCGCTCGTTGCGAAAAATCCCAATGTGACTTCGTGGCACGAACATGAGTTTAAGGTCCAATGGAGTGGATTGGGTGCGTTCGTTGCGAGAAATCCGGATGTGACTTTGTGGGACGAAGTTTTGCATTAATTGCACCAGTTCACACTGTTTTGCACTGAGTTTCATACAGTTACGAAATGATCGCAAATGCACCCAAACACTATGCAACGCACCAAAACATGCGTTTAGGGTCCAATGGAGTGGATTGGGTGCGTTCATTGCGAAAAATCCAGAAGTGACTTTGTGGCACGAACTTTTGCATTAATTGCATCAATTCACACTATTTTGCACCGAGTTTCAAGCAGTGACGAAACGATCCCAAATGCATCCAAACACTATGCAATGGATGAAAACATGAGTTTAGGGTCCAATGGGGTGGATTGGGTGCGTTCGTTGCGAAAAATCCCGACATGACTTCGTGGCACGAACTTTTGAATTATTTGCATCAGTTCACACTGTTTTGCACCGAGCTTCATGCAGTTACGAAACGATCCCAAATGTAGCCAAACATTATGCAACGCACCAAAACATGAGTCTTGGGTCCAATGGGGTGGATTGGGTGCGCTCGTTGCGAAAAATCCCAATGTGACTTCGTGGCACGAACATGAGTTTAGGGTCCAACGGAGTGGATTGGGTGCGTTCGTTGCGAAAAATCCCGACGTGACTTCGTGGCACGAACTTTTGCATTAATTGCACTAGTTCACCCCATTTGCACTGAGTTTAATGCAGCTACGAAATGATCCCAAATGCAGCGAAACACTATGCAACGCACCAAAACATGAGTCTAGGGGTCCAATGGCGTGGATTGTTTGTGCTCGTTGCGAAAAATCCCGACGTGACTTCGGGGCACGAACTTTTGCATTAATTGCACCATTTCACACTGTTTTGTATCGAGTTTCATGCAGTTACGAAATGATCCCAAATGCACCCAAACACTATGCCACGCACCAAAACATGAGTTTAGGTTCCAATGGGGTGGATTGGGTGCGTTCGTTGCCAATAATCTCGATGTGACTTCGAGGCACGAAATTTTGCATTAATTGCACCAGTTCACACCATTTTGCACCGAGTTTCACGCTGTTACGAAACGATCCCAAATGCATCCAAACACTATGCAACGCACCAAAACATGAGTCTTGGGTCCAATGGGGTGGATTGGGTGCACTCGTTGCGAAAAATCCCAATGTGACTTCGTGGCACGAACATGAGTTTAGGGTCCAATGGAGTGGATTGGGTGCGTTCGTTGCGAGAAATCCCGACATGACTTCGTGGCACGAACTTTTGCATCATTTGCATCAGTTCACACTGTTTTGCACCGAGCTTCATGCATTTACGAAATGATCCCAAATGTAGCCAAACATTATGCAACGCACCAAAACATGAGCCTAGGGTCCAATGGGGCAATGGGTGTGTTCTTTGTGAAAAATCCCGACATGACTTCGTGGCATGAACTTTTGCTTTATCTGCACCAGTTCACACTGTTTGCACCGAGTTTCATGTAGTTGCGAAACGATCCCAAATGCGCCCAAACACTATGCAACGCTCCAAAATTTGAATTTAGGGTCCAATGGGGTGCATTCGGTGCGTTCTTTGCGAAAAAACCCGACGTGACTTCGTGGCACGAACTTTTGCATTAATTGCACCAGTTGACCCCATTTTGCACTGAGTTTAATGCAGCTACGAAATGATCCCAAATGCAGCCAAACACTATGCAACGCACCAAAACATGAGTCTAGGGTCCAATGGCGTGGATTGTGTGTGCTCGTTGCGAAAAATCCCGACGTGACTTCGGGGCATGAACTTTTGCATTAATTGCACCATTTGACACTGTTTTGTATTGAGTTTCATGCAGTTACGAAATGATCCCAAATGCACCCAAACACTATGCCACGCACCAAAACATGAGTTTAGGTTCCAATGGGGTGGATTGGGTGCGTTCCTTGCCAATAATCTCGATGTGACTTCGTGGCACGAAATTTTGCATTAATTGCACCAGTTCACACCATTTTGCACCGAGTTTCACGCTGTTACGAAACGATCCCAAATGCATCCAAACACTATGCAACGCACCAAAACATGAGTCTAGGGTCCAATGGGGTGGATTGGGTGCGCTCGTTGCGAAAAATCCCAATGTGACTTCGTGGCACGAACATGAGTTTAAGGTCCAATGGAGTGGATTGGGTGCGTTCGTTGCGAGAAATCCGGATGTGACTTTGTGGGACGAAGTTTTGCATTAATTGCACCAGTTCACACTGTTTTGCACTGAGTTTCATACAGTTACGAAATGATCGCAAATGCACCCAAACACTATGCAACGCACCAAAACATGCGTTTAGGGTCCAATGGAGTGGATTGGGTGCGTTCATTGCGAAAAATCCAGAAGTGACTTTGTGGCACGAACTTTTGCATTAATTGCATCAATTCACACTATTTTGCACCGAGTTTCAAGCAGTGACGAAACGATCCCAAATGCATCCAAACACTATGCAATGGATGAAAACATGAGTTTAGGGTCCAATGGGGTGGATTGGGTGCGTTCGTTGCGAAAAATCCCGACATGACTTCGTGGCACGAACTTTTGAATTATTTGCATCAGTTCACACTGTTTTGCACCGAGCTTCATGCAGTTACGAAACGATCCCAAATGTAGCCAAACATTATGCAACGCACCAAAACATGAGTCTTGGGTCCAATGGGGTGGATTGGGTGCGCTCGTTGCGAAAAATCCCAATGTGACTTCGTGGCACGAACATGAGTTTAGGGTCCAACGGAGTGGATTGGGTGCGTTCGTTGCGAAAAATCCCGACGTGACTTCGTGGCACGAACTTTTGCATTAATTGCACTAGTTCACCCCATTTTGCACTGAGTTTAATGCAGCTACGAAATGATCCCAAATGCAGCGAAACACTATGCAACGCACCAAAACATGAGTCTAGGGGTCCAATGGCGTGGATTGTTTGTGCTCGTTGCGAAAAATCCCGACGTGACTTCGGGGCACGAACTTTTGCATTAATTGCACCATTTCACACTGTTTTGTATCGAGTTTCATGCAGTTACGAAATGATCCCAAATGCACCCAAACACTATGCCACGCACCAAAACATGAGTTTAGGTTCCAATGGGGTGGATTGGGTGCGTTCGTTGCCAATAATCTCGATGTGACTTCGAGGCACGAAATTTTGCATTAATTGCACCAGTTCACACCATTTTGCACCGAGTTTCACGCTGTTACGAAACGATCCCAAATGCATCCAAACACTATGCAACGCACCAAAACATGAGTCTTGGGTCCAATGGGGTGGATTGGGTGCACTCGTTGCGAAAAATCCCAATGTGACTTCGTGGCACGAACATGAGTTTAGGGTCCAATGGAGTGGATTGGGTGCGTTCGTTGCGAGAAATCCCGACATGACTTCGTGGCACGAACTTTTGCATCATTTGCATCAGTTCACACTGTTTTGCACCGAGCTTCATGCATTTACGAAATGATCCCAAATGTAGCCAAACATTATGCAACGCACCAAAACATGAGCCTAGGGTCCAATGGGGCAATGGGTGTGTTCTTTGTGAAAAATCCCGACATGACTTCGTGGCATGAACTTTTGCTTTATCTGCACCAGTTCACACTGTTTGCACCGAGTTTCATGTAGTTGCGAAACGATCCCAAATGCGCCCAAACACTATGCAACGCTCCAAAATTTGAATTTAGGGTCCAATGGGGTGCATTCGGTGCGTTCTTTGCGAAAAAACCCGACGTGACTTCGTGGCACGAACTTTTGCATTAATTGCACCAGTTGACCCCATTTTGCACTGAGTTTAATGCAGCTACGAAATGATCCCAAATGCAGCCAAACACTATGCAACGCACCAAAACATGAGTCTAGGGTCCAATGGCGTGGATTGTGTGTGCTCGTTGCGAAAAATCCCGACGTGACTTCGGGGCATGAACTTTTGCATTAATTGCACCATTTGACACTGTTTTGTATTGAGTTTCATGCAGTTACGAAATGATCCCAAATGCACCCAAACACTATGCCACGCACCAAAACATGAGTTTAGGTTCCAATGGGGTGGATTGGGTGCGTTCCTTGCCAATAATCTCGATGTGACTTCGTGGCACGAAATTTTGCATTAATTGCACCAGTTCACACCATTTTGCACCGAGTTTCACGCTGTTACGAAACGATCCCAAATGCATCCAAACACTATGCAACGCACCAAAACATGAGTCTAGGGTCCAATGGGGTGGATTGGGTGCGCTCGTTGCGAAAAATCCCAATGTGACTTCGTGGCACGAACATGAGTTTAAGGTCCAATGGAGTGGATGGGTGCGTTCGTTGCGAGAAATCCGGATGTGACTTTGTGGGACGAAGTTTTGCATTAATTGCACCAGTTCACACTGTTTTGCACTGAGTTTCATACAGTTACGAAATGATCGCAAATGCACCCAAACACTATGCAACGCACCAAAACATGCGTTTAGGGTCCAATGGAGTGGATTGGGTGCGTTCATTGCGAAAAATCCAGAAGTGACTTTGTGGCACGAACTTTTGCATTAATTGCATCAATTCACACTATTTTGCACCGAGTTTCAAGCAGTGACGAAACGATCCCAAATGCATCCAAACACTATGCAATGGATGAAAACATGAGTTTAGGGTCCAATGGGTGGATTGGGTGCGTTCGTTGCGAAAAATCCCGACATGACTTCGTGGCACGAACTTTTGAATTATTTGTATCAGTTCACACTGTTTTGCACCGAGCTTCATGCATTTACGAAACTGATCCCAAATGTAGCCAAACATTATGCAACGCACCAAAACATGAGCCTAGGGTCCAATGGGGCAATGGGTGTGTTCTTTGTGAAAAATCCCGACATGACTTCGTGGCATGAACTTTTGCTTTATTTGCACCAGTTCACACTGTTTGCACCGAGTTTCATGTAGTTGCGAAACGATCCCAAATGCGCCCAAACACTATGCAACGCTCCAAAATTTGAATTTAGGGTCCAATGGGGTGCATTCGGTGCGTTCTTTGCGAAAAAACCCGACGTGACTTCGTGGCACGAACTTTTGCATTAATTGCACCAGTTGACCCCATTTTGCACTGAGTTTAATGCAGCTACGAAATGATCCCAAATGCAGCCAAACACTATGCAACGCACCAAAACATGAGTCTAGGGTCCAATGGCGTGGATTGTGTGTGCTCGTTGCGAAAAATCCCGACGTGACTTCGGGGCATGAACTTTTGCATTAATTGCACCATTTGACACTGTTTTGTATTGAGTTTCATGCAGTTACGAAATGATCCCAAATGCACCCAAACACTATGCCACGCACCAAAACATGAGTTTAGGTTCCAATGGGGTGGATTGGGTGCGTTCCTTGCCAATAATCTCGATGTGACTTCGTGGCACGAAATTTTGCATTAATTGCACCAGTTCACACCATTTTGCACCGAGTTTCACGCTGTTACGAAACGATCCCAAATGCATCCAAACACTATGCAACGCACCAAAACATGAGTCTAGGGTCCAATGGGGTGGATTGGGTGCGCTCGTTGCGAAAAATCCCAATGTGACTTCGTGGCACGAACATGAGTTTAAGGTCCAATGGAGTGGATTGGGTGCGTTCGTTGCGAGAAATCCGGATGTGACTTTGTGGGACGAAGTTTTGCATTAATTGCACCAGTTCACACTGTTTTGCACTGAGTTTCATACAGTTACGAAATGATCGCAAATGCACCCAAACACTATGCAACGCACCAAAACATGCGTTTAGGGTCCAATGGAGTGGATTGGGTGCGTTCATTGCGAAAAATCCAGAAGTGACTTTGTGGCACGAACTTTTGCATTAATTGCATCAATTCACACTATTTTGCACCGAGTTTCAAGCAGTGACGAAACGATCCCAAATGCATCCAAACACTATGCAATGGATGAAAACATGAGTTTAGGGTCCAATGGGGTGGATTGGGTGCGTTCGTTGCGAAAAATCCCGACATGACTTCGTGGCACGAACTTTTGAATTATTTGTATCAGTTCACACTGTTTTGCACCGAGCTTCATGCAGTTACGAAACGATCCCAAATGTAGCCAAACATTATGCAACGCACCAAAACATGAGCCTAGGGTCCAATGGGGCAATGGGTGTGTTCTTTGTGAAAAATCCCGACATGACTTCGTGGCATGAACTTTTGCTTTATTTGCACCAGTTCACACTGTTTGCACCGAGTTTCATGTAGTTGCGAAACGATCCCAAATGCGCCCAAACACTATGCAACGCTCCAAAATTTGAATTTAGGGTCCAATGGGGTGCATTCGGTGCGTTCTTTGCGAAAAAAACCCGACGTGACTTCGTGGCACGAACTTTTGCATTAATTGCACCAGTTGACCCCATTTTGCACTGAGTTTAATGCAGCTACGAAATGATCCCAAATGCAGCCAAACACTATGCAACGCACCAAAACATGAGTCTAGGGTCCAATGGCGTGGATTGTGTGTGCTCGTTGCGAAAAATCCCGACGTGACTTCGGGGCATGAACTTTTGCATTAATTGCACCATTTGACACTGTTTTGTATTGAGTTTCATGCAGTTACGAAATGATCCCAAATGCACCCAAACACTATGCCACGCACCAAAACATGAGTTTAGGTTCCAATGGGGTGGATTGGGTGCGTTCCTTGCCAATAATCTCGATGTGACTTCGTGGCACGAAATTTTGCATTAATTGCACCAGTTCACACCATTTTGCACCGAGTTTCACGCTGTACGAAACGATCCCAAATGCATCCAAACACTATGCAACGCACCAAAACATGAGTCTAGGGTCCAATGGGGTGGATTGGGTGCGCTCGTTGCGAAAAATCCCAATGTGACTTCGTGGCACGAACATGAGTTTATGGTCCAATGGAGTGGATTGGGTGCGTTCGTTGAGAAAAATCCAGACGTGACTTTGTGGCACGAACTTTTGCATTAATTGCCTCAGTTCACACTGTTTTGCACCGAGTTTCAAGCAGTGATGAATCGATCCCAAATGCATCCAAACACTATGCAACGCATGAAAACATGAGTTTAGGGTCCAATGGGGTGGATTGGGTGCGTTCGTTGCGAAAAATCCCGACGTGACTTCGTGGCACGAACTTTTGCATTATTTGCATCAGTTCACACTGTTTTGCACCGAGCTTCATGTAGTTACGAAACGATCCCAAATGCAGCCAAACACAATGCAACGCACCAAAACATGAGCCTAGTGTCCAATGGGGCAATGGGTGCGTTCGTTGCAAAAAATCCCGACGTGACTTCGTGGCACGAACTTTTGCATTATTTGCACCAGTTCACACTATTTGCACCGAGTTTCATGTAGTTGCGAAACGATCCCAAATGCGCCCAAACACTATGCAACGCTCCAAAATTTGAGTTTAGGGTCCAATGGGGTGCTTTCAGTGCGTTCTTTGCGAAAAAACCCGACGTGACTTCGTGGCACGAACTTTTGCATTAATTGCACCAGTTCACCCCATTTTGCACTGAGTTTAATGCAGCTACGAAATGATCCCAAATGCAGCGAAACACTATGCAACGCACCAAAACATGAGTCTACGGTCCAATGGCGTGGATTGTTTGTGCTCGTTGCGAAAAAATCCCGACGTAACTTCGGGGCACGAACTTTTGCATTAATTGCACCATTTCACTCTGTTTTGTACCGAGTTTCATGCAGTTACGAAATGATCCCAAATGCACCCAAACACTATGCCACGCACCAAAACATGAGTTTAGGTTCCAATGGGGTGGATTGGGTGCGTTCGTTGCCAATAATCTCGATGTGACTTCGTGGCACGAAATTTTGCATTAATTGCACCAGTTCACACCGTTTTGCAACGAGTTTCACGCAGTTACAAAATGATCCCAAATGCATCCAAACACTATGCAACGCACCAAAACATGAGTCTAGGGTCCAATGGGGTGGATTGGGTGCGCTCGTTGCGAAAAATCCCAATGTGACTTCGTGGCACGAACATGAGTTTAGGGTCCAATGGAGTCGATTGGGTGCGTTCGTTGCGAGAAATCCGGATGTGACTTTGTGGGACGAAGTTTTGCATTAATTGCACCAGTTCACACTGTTTTGCACTGAGTTTCATACAGTTACGAAATGATCGCAAATGCACCCAAACACTATGCAACGCACCAAAACATGCGTTTAGGGTCCAATGGAGTGGATTGGGTGCGTTCATTGCGAAAAATCCAGAAGTGACTTTGTGGCACGAACTTTTGCATTAATTGCATCAATTCACACTATTTTGCACCGAGTTTCAAGCAGTGACGAAACGATCCCAAATGCATCCAAACACTATGCAACGGATGAAAACATGAGTTTAGGGTCCAATGGGGTGGATTGGGTGCGTTCGTTGCGAAAAATCCCGACGTGACTTCGTGGCACGAACTTTTGCATTATTTGCATCAGTTCACACTGTTTTGCACCGAGCTTCATGCAGTTACGAAACGATCCCAAATGTAGCCAAACATAATTCAACGCACCAAAACATGAGCCTAGGGTCCAATGGGGCAATGGGTGTGTTCTTTGTGAAAAATCCCGACATGACTTCGTGGCATGAACTTTTGCATTATTTGCACCAGTTCACACTGTTTGCACCGAGTTTCATGTAGTTGCGAAACGATCCCAAATGCGCCCAAACACTATGCAACGCTCCAAAATTTGAGTTTAGGGTCCAATGGGGTGCATTCGGTGCGTTCTTTGCGAAAAAACCCGACGTGACTTCGTGGCACGAACTTTTGCATTAATTGCACCAGTTGACCCCATTTTGCACTGAGTTTAATGCAGCTACGAAATGATCCCAAATGCAGCCAAACACTATGCAACGCACCAAAACATGAGTCTAGGGTCCAATGGCGTGGATTGTGTGTGCTCGTTGCGAAAAATCCCGACGTGACTTCGGGGCATGAACTTTTGCATTAATTGCACCATTTCACACTGTTTTGTACCGAGTTTCATGCAGTTACGAAATGATCCCAAATGCACCCAAACACTATGCCACGCACCAAAACATGAGTTTAGGTTCCAATGGGGTGGATTGGGTGCGTTCGTTGCCAATAATCTCGATGTGACTTCGTGGCACGAAATTTTGCATTAATTGCACCAGTTCACACCGTTTTGCAACGAGTTTCACGCAGTTACAAATGATCCCAAATGCATCCAAACACTATGCAACGCACCAAAACATGAGTCTAGGGTCCAATGGGGTGGATTGGGTGCGCTCGTTGCGAAAAATCCCAATGTGACTTCGTGGCACGAACATGAGTTTAGGGTCCAATGGAGTCGATTGGGTGCGTTCGTTGCGAGAAATCCGGATGTGACTTTGTGGGACGAAGTTTTGCATTAATTGCACCAGTTCACACTGTTTTGCACTGAGTTTCATACAGTTACGAAATGATCGCAAATGCACCCAAACACTATGCAACGCACCAAAACATGCGTTTAGGGTCCAATGGAGTGGATTGGGTGCGTTCATTGCGAAAAATCCAGAAGTGACTTTGTGGCACGAACTTTTGCATTAATTGCATCAATTCACACTATTTTGCACCGAGTTTCAAGCAGTGACGAAACGATCCCAAATGCATCCAAACACTATGGAACGGATGAAAACATGAGTTTAGGGTCCAATGGGGTGGATTGGGTGCGTTCGTTGCGAAAAATCCCGACGTGACTTCGTGGCACGAACTTTTGCATTATTTGCATCAGTTCACACTGTTTTGCACCGAGCTTCATGCAGTTACGAAACGATCCCAAATGTAGCCAAACATAATTCAACGCACCAAAACATGAGCCTAGGGTCCAATGGGGCAATGGGTGTGTTCTTTGTGAAAAATCCCGACATGACTTCGTGGCATGAACTTTTGCATTATTTGCACCAGTTCACACTGTTTGCACCGAGTTTCATGTAGTTGCGAAACGATCCCAAATGCGCCCAAACACTATGCAACGCTCCAAAATTTGAGTTTAGGGTCCAATGGGGTGCATTCGGTGCGTTCTTTGCGAAAAAACCCGACGTGACTTCGTGGCACGAACTTTTGCATTAATTGCACCAGTTGACCCCATTTTGCACTGAGTTTAATGCAGCTACGAAATGATCCCAAATGCAGCCAAACACTATGCAACGCACCAAAACATGAGTCTAGGGTCCAATGGCGTGGATTGTGTGTGCTCGTTGCGAAAAATCCCGACGTGACTTCGGGGCATGAACTTTTGCATTAATTGCACCATTTCACACTGTTTTGTACCGAGTTTCATGCAGTTACGAAATGATCCCAAATGCACCCAAACACTATGCCACGCACCAAAACATGAGTTTAGGTTCCAATGGGGTGGATTGGGTGCGTTCGTTGCCAATAATCTCGATGTGACTTCGTGGCACGAAATTTTGCATTAATTGCACCAGTTCACACCATTTTGCACCGAGTTTCACGCTGTTACGAAATGATCCCAAATGCATCCAAACACTATGCAACGCACCAAAACATGAGTCTTGGGTCCAATGGGGTGGATTGGGTGCGCTCGTTGCGAAAAATCCCAATGTGACTTCGTGGCACGAACATGAGTTTAGGGTCCAACGGAGTGGATTGGGTGCGTTCGTTGCGAAAAATCCCGACGTGACTTCGTGGCACGAACTTTTGCATTATTTGCATCAATTCACACTGTTTTGCACCGAGCTTCATGTAGTTACGAAACGATCCCAAATGCAGCCAAACACTATGCAACGCACCAAAACATGAGCCTAGGGTCCAATGGAGTGGATTGGGTGCGTTCGTTGCGAAAAATCCCGACATGACTTCGTGGCACTAACTTTTGCATTATTTGCACCAGTTCACACTGTTTGCACCGAGTTTCATGTAGTTGCGAAACGATCCCAAATGCGCCCAAATACTATGCAACGCTCCAAAATTTGAGTTTAGGTTCCAATGGGGTGCATTCAGTGCGTTCTTTGCGAAAAAACCCGACGTGACTTCGTGGCACGAACTTTTGCATTAATTGCACCAGTTCACCCCATTTTGCACTGAGTTTAATGCAGCTACGAAATGATCCCAAATGCAGCGAAACACTATGCAACGCACCAAAACATGAGTCTAGGGTCCAATGGCGTGCATTGTTTGTGATCATTGCGAAAAATCCCGACGTGACTTCGGGGCACGAACTTTTGCATTAATTGCACCATTTCACACTGTTTTGTACCGAGTTTCATGCAGTTACGAAATGATCCCAAATGCACCCAAACACTATGCCACGCACCAAAACATGAGTTTAGGTTCCAATGGGGTGGATTGGGTGCGTTCATTGCCAATAATCTCGATGTGATTTCGTGGCACGAAATTTTGCATTAATTGCACCAGTTCACACCGTTTTGCACCGAGTTTCACGCAGTTACAAAACGATCCCAAATGCATCCAAACACTATGCAACGCACCAAAACATGAGTCTAGGGTCCAATGGGGTGGATTGGGTGCGCTCGTTGCGAAAAATCCCAATGTGACTTCGTGGCACGAACATGAGTTTACGGTCCAATGGAGTGGATTGGGTGCGTTCGTTGCGAGAAATCCGGATGTGACTTTGTGGGACGAAGTTTTGCATTAATTGCACCAGTTCACACTGTTTTGCACTGAGTTTCATACAGTTATGAAATGACCGCAAATGCACCCAAACACTATGCAACGCACCAAAACATGCGTTTAGGGTCCAATGGAGTGGATTGGGTGCGTTCATTGCGAAAAATCCAGAAGTGACTTTGTGGCACGAACTTTTGCATTAATTGCATCAATTCACACTATTTTGCACCGAGTTTCAAGCAGTGACGAAACGATCCCAAATGCATCCAAACACTATGCAATGCATGAAAACATGAGTTTAGGGTCCAATGGGGTGGATTGGGTGCGTTCGTTGCGAAAAATCCCGACGTGACTTCGTGGCACGAACTTTTGAATTATTTGCATCAGTTCACACTGTTTCGCACCGAGCTTCTTGCAGTTACGAAACGATCCCAAATGTAGCCAAACATTATGCAACGCACCAAAACATGAGCCTAGGGTCCAATGGGGCAATGGGTGCGTTCGTTGTGAAAAATCCCGACATGACTTCGTGGCATGAACTTTTGCATTATTTGCACCAGTTCACACTGTTTGCACCGAGCTTCATGTAGTTGCGAAACGATCCCAAATGCGCCCAAACACTACGCAACGCTCCAAAATTTGAGTTTAGGGTCCAATGGGGTGCATTCGGTGCGTTCTTTGCGAAAAAACCCGACGTGACTTCGTGGCACGAACTTTTGCATTAATTGCACCAGTTGACCCCATTTTGCACTGAGTTTAATGCAGCTACGAAATGATCCCAAATGCAGCCAAACACTATGCAACGCACCAAAACATGAGTCTAGGGTCCAATGGCGTGGATTGTGTGTGCTCGTTGCGAAAAATCCCGACGTGACTTCGGGGCATGAACTTTTGCATTAATTGCACCATTTCACACTGTTTTGTACCGAGTTTCATGCAGTTACGAAATGATCCCAAATGCACCCAAACACTATGCCACGCACCAAAACATGAGTTTAGGTTCCAATGGGGTGGATTGGGTGCGTTCGTTGCCAATAATATCGATGTGACTTCGTGGCACGAAATTTTGCATTAATTGCACCAGTTCACACCATTTTGCACTGAGTTTCACGCTGTTACGAAACGATCCCAAATGCATCCAAACACTATGCAACGCACCAAAACATGAGTCTAGGGTCCAATGGGGTGGATTGGGTGCGCTCGTTGCGAAAAATCCCAATGTGACTTCGTGGCACGAACATGAGTTTATGGTCCAATGGAGTGGATTGGGTGCGTTCGTTGCGAAAATCCGGACGTGACTTTGTGGGACGAAGTTTTGCATTAATTGCACCAGTTCACACTGTTTTGCACTGAGTTTCATACAGTTACGAAATGATCGCAAATGCACCCAAACACTATGCAGCGCACCAAAACATGTGTTTAGAGTCCAATGGAGTGGATTGGGTGCGTTCATTGAGAAAAATCCAGACGTGACTTTGTGGCACGAACTTTTGCATTAATTGCCTCAGTTCACACTGTTTTGCACCGAGTTTCAAGCAGTGATGAAACGATCCCAAATGCATCCAAACACTATGCAACGCATGAAAACATGAGTTTAGGGTCCAATGGGGTGGATTGGGTGCGTTCGTTGCGAAAAATCCCGACGTGACTTCGTGGCACGAACTTTTGCATTATTTGCATCAGTTCACACTGTTTTGCACCGAGCTTCATGCAGTTACGAAACGATCCCAAATGCAGCCAAACACTATGCAACGCACCAAAACATGAGCCTAGGGTCCAATGGGGCAATGGGTGTGTTCGTTGCGAAAAATCCCGACATGACTTCGTGGCACGAACTTTTGCATTATTTGCACCAGTTCACACTGTTTGCACCGAGTTTCATGTAGTTGCGAAACGATCCCAAATGCGCCCAAATACTATGCAACGCTCCAAAATTTGAGTTTAGGTTCCAATGGGGTGCATTCAGTGCGTTCTTTGCGAAAAAACGACGTGACTTCGTGGCACGAACTTTTGCATTAATTGCACCAGTTCACCCCATTTTGCACTGAGTTTAATGCAGCTACGAAATGATCCCAAATGCAGCGAAACACTATGCAACGCACCAAAACATGAGTCTAGGGTCCAATGGTGTGGATTGTTTGTGCTCGTTGCGAAAAATCCCGACGTGACTTCGGGGCACGAACTTTTGCATTAATTGCAACATTTCACACTGTTTTGTACCGAGTTTCATGCAGTTACGAAATGATCCCAAATGCACCCAAACACTATGCCACGCACCAAAACATGAGTTTAGGTTCCAATGGGGTGGATTGGGTGCGTTCATTGCCAATAATCTCGATGTGACTTCGTGGCACGAAATTTTGCATTAATTGCACCAGTTCACACCGTTTTGCACCGAGTTTCACGCAGTTACAAAACGATCCCAAATGCATCCAAACACTATGCAACGCACCAAAACATGAGTCTAGGGTCTAATGGGGTGGATTGGGTGTGCTCGTTGCGAAAAATCTCAATGTGACTTCGTGGCACGAACATGAGTTTAGGGTCCAATGGAGTGGATTGGGTGCGTTCGTTGCGAGAAATCCGGATGTGACTTTGTGGGACGAAGTTTTGCATTAATTGCACCAGTTCACACTGTTTTGCACTGAGTTTCATACAGTTATGAAATGATCGCAAATGCACCCAAACACTATGCAACCCACCAAAACATGCGTTTAGGGTCCAATGGAGTGGATTGGGTGCGTTCATTGCGAAAAATCCAGAAGTGACTTTGTGGGACGAAGTTTTGCATTAATTGCACCAGTTCACACTGTTTTGCACTGAGTTTCATACAGTTACGAAATGATCGCAAATGCACCCAAACACTATGCAGCGCACCAAAACATGTGTTTAGAGTCCAATGGAGTGGATTGGGTGCGTTCATTGAGAAAAATCCAGACGTGACTTTGTGGCACGAAATTTTGCATTAATTGCCTCAGTTCACACTGTTTTGCACCGAGTTTCAAGCAGTGATGAAACGATCCCAAATGCATCCAAACACTATGCAACGCATGAAAACATGAGTTTAGGGTCCAATGGGGTGGATTGGGTGCGTTCGTTGCAAAAAATCCCGACGTGACTTCGTGGCACGAACTTTTGCATTATTTGCATCAGTTCACATTGTTTTGCACCGAGCTTCATGTAGTTACGAAACGATCCCAAATGCAGACAAACACTATGCAACGCACCAAAACATGAGCCCAGGGTCCAATGGGGCAATGGGTGTGTTCGTTGCGAAAAATCCCGACATGACTTCGTGGCACGAACTTTTGCATTATTTGCACCAGTTCACACTGTTTGCACCGAGTTTCATGTAGTTGCGAAACGATCCCAAATGCGCCCAAATACTATGCAACGCTCCAAAATTTGAGTTTAGGTTCCAATGGGGTGCATTCAGTGCGTTCTTTGCGAAAAAACGACGTGACTTCGTGGCACGAACTTTTGCATTAATTGCACCAGTTGACCCCATTTTGCACTGAGTTTAATGCAGCTACGAAATGATCCCAAATGCAGCGAAACACTATGCAACGCACCAAAACATGAGTCTAGGGTCCAATGGCGTGGATTGTTTGTGCTCGTTGCGAAAAATCCCGACGTGACTTCGGGGCACGAACTTTTGCATTAATTGCACCATTTCACACTGTTTTGTACCGAGTTTCATGCAGTTACGAAATGATCCCAAATGCACCCAAACACTATGCCACGCACCAAAACATGAGTTTAGGTTCCAATGGGGTGGATTGGGTGCGTTCATTGCCAATAATCTCGATGTGACTTCGTGGCACCAAATTTTGCATTAATTGCACCAGTTCACACCGTTTTGCACCGAGTTTCACGCAGTTACAAAACGATCCCAAATGCATCCAAACACTATGCAACGCACCAAAACATGAGTCTAGGGTCCAATGGGGTGGATTGGGTGTGCTCGTTGCGAAAAATCTCAATGTGACTTCGTGGCACGAACATGAGTTTAGGGTCCAATGGAGTGGATTGGGTGCGTTCGTTGCGAGAAATCCGGATGTGACTTTGTGGGACGAAGTTTTGCATTAATTGCACCAGTTCACACTGTTTTGCACTGAGTTTCATACAGTTATGAAATGATCGCAAATGCACCCAAACACTATGCAACCCACCAAAACATGCGTTTAGGGTCCAATGGAGTGGATTGGGTGCGTTCATTGCGAAAAATCCAGAAGTGACTTTGTGGCACGAACTTTTGCATTAATTGCATCAATTCACACTATTTTGCACCGAGTTTCAAGCAGTGACGAAACGATCCCAAATGCATCCAAACACTATGCAACGCATGAAAACATGAGTTTAGGGTCCAATGGGGTGGATTGGGTGCGTTCGTTGCGAAAAATCCCGACGTGACTTCGTGGCACGAACTTTTGCATTATTTGCATCAGTTCACACTGTTTTGCACCGAGCTTCATGCAGTTACGAAACGATCCCAAATGTAGCCAAACATTATGCAACGCACCAAAACATGAGCCTAGGGTCCAATGGGGCAATGGGTGCGTTCGTTGTGAAAAATCCCGACATGACTTTGTGGCATGAACTTTTGCATTATTTGCACCAGTTCACACTGTTTGCACCGAGTTTCATGTAGTTGCGAAACGATCCCAAATGCGCCCAAACACTATGCAACGCTCCAAAATTTGAGTTTAGGGTCCAATGGGGTGCATTCGGTGCGTTCTTTGCGAAAAAAACCCGACGTGACTTCGTGGCACGAACTTTTGCATTAATTGCACCAGTTGACCCCATTTTGCAATGAGTTTAATGCAGCTACGAAATGATCCCAAATGCAGCCAAACACTATGCAACGCACCAAAACATGAGTCTAGGGTCCAATGGCGTGGATTGTGTGTGCTCGTTGCGAAAAATCCTGACGTGACTTCGGGGCATGAACTTTTGCATTAATTGCACCATTTCACACTGTTTTGTACCGAGTTTCATGCAGTTACGAAATGATCCCAAATGCACCCAAACACTATGCCACGCACCAAAACATGAGTTTAGGTTCCAATGGGGTGGATTGGGTGCGTTCGTTGCCAATAATCTCGATGTGACTTCGTGGCACGAAATTTTGCATTAATTGCACCAGTTCACACCATTTTGCACCGAGTTTCACGCTGTTACGAAACGATCCCAAATGCATCCAAACACTATGCAACGCACCAAAACATGAGTCTAGGGTCCAATGGGGTGGATTGGGTGCGCTCGTTGCGAAAAATCCCAATGTGACTTCGTGGCACGAACATGAGTTTATGGTCCAATGGAGTGGATTGGGTGCGTTCGTTGCGAAAAATCCGGACGTGACTTTGTGGGACGAAGTTTTGCATTAATTGCACCAGTTCACACTGTTTTGCACTGAGTTTCATACAGTTACGAAATGATCGCAAATGCACCCAAACACTATGTAGCGCACCAAAACATGTGTTTAGAGTCCAATGGAGTGGAATGGGTGCGTTCATTGAGAAAAATCCAGACGTGACTTTGTGGCACGAACTTTTGCATTAATTGCCTCAGTTCACACTGTTTTGCACCGAGTTTCAAGCAGTGATGAAACGATCCCAAATGCATCCAAACACTATGCAACGCATGAAAACATGAGTTTAGGGTCCAATGGGGTGGATTGGGTGCGTTCGTTGCAAAAAATCCCGACGTGGCTTCGTGGCACGAACTTTTGCATTATTTGCATCAGTTCACACTGTTTTGCACCGAGCTTCATGCAGTTACGAAACGATCCCAAATGTAGCCAAACATAATGCAACGCACCAAAACATGAGCCTAGGGTCCAATGGGGCAATGGGTGCGTTCGTTGTGAAAAATCCCGACATGACTTCGTGGCATGAACTTTTGCATTATTTGCACCAGTTCACACTGTTTGCACCGAGTTTCATGTAGTTGCGAAACGATCCCAAATGCGCCCAAACACTATGCAACGCTCCAAAATTTGAGTTTAGGGTCCAATGGGGTGCATTCGGTGCGTTCTTTGCGAAAAAACTCGACGTGACTTCGTGGCACGAACTTTTGCATTAATTGCACCAGTTCACCCCATTTTGCACTGAGTTTAATGCAGCTACGAAATGATCCCAAATGCAGCGAAACACTATGCAACGCACGAAAACATGAGTCTAGGGTCCAATGGGGTGGATTGTTTGTGCTCGTTGCAAAAAATCCCGACGTGACTTCGGGGCACGAACTTTTGCATTAATTGCACCATTTCACACTGTTTTGTACCGAGTTTCATGCAGTTACGAAATGATCCCAAATGCACCCAAACACTATGCCACGCACCAAAACATGAGTTTAGGTTCCAATGGGGTGGATTGGGTGCGTTCGTTGCCAATAATCTCGATGTGACTTCGTGGCACGAAATTTTGCATTAATTGTACCAGTTCACACTGTTTTGCACCGAGTTTCACGCAGTAACGAAACGATCCCAAATGCATCCAAACACTATGCAACGCACCAAAACATGAGTCTAGGGTCCAATGGGGTGGATTGGGTGCGCTCATTGCGAAAAATCCCAATGTGACTTCGTGGCACGAACATGAGTTTAGGGTCCAATGGAGTGGATTGGGTGCGTTCGTTGCGAAAAATACGGACGTGACTTTGTGGGACGAAGTTTTGCATTAATTGCACCAGTTCACACTATTTTGCACTGAGTTTCATACAGTTACGAAATGATCGCAAATGCACCCAAACACTATGCAACGCACCAAAACATGTGTTTAGGGTCCAATGGAGTGGATTGGGTGCGTTCATTGCGAAAAATCCAGAAGTGACTTTGTGGCACGAACTTTTGCATTAATTGCATCAATTCACACTATTTTGCACCGAGTTTCAAGTAGTGACGAAACGATCCCAAATGCATCCAAACACTATGCAACGCATGAAAACATGATTTTAGGGTCCAATGGGGTGGATTGGGTGCGTTCGTTGCGAAAAATCCCGACGTGACTTCGTGGCACGAACTTTTGCATTATTTGCATCAGTTCACACTGTTTTGCACCGAGCTTCATGCAGTTACGAAACGATCCCAAATGTAGCCAAACATAATGCAACGCACCAAAACATGAGCCTAGGGTCCAATGGGGCAATGGGTGCGTTCGTTGTGAAAAATCCCGACATGACTTCGTGGCATGAACTTTTGCATTATTTGCACCAGTTCACACTGTTTGCACCGAGTTTCATGTAGTTGCGAAACGATCCCAAATGCGCCCAAACACTATGCAACGCTCCAAAATTTGAGTTTAGGGTCCAATGGGGTGCATTCGGTGCGTTCTTTGCGAAAAAACTCGACGTGACTTCGTGGCACGAACTTTTGCATTAATTGCACCAGTTCACCCCATTTTGCACTGAGTTTAATGCAGCTACGAAATGATCCCAAATGCAGCGAAACACTATGCAACGCACGAAAACATGAGTCTAGGGTCCAATGGGGTGGATTGTTTGTGCTCGTTGCGAAAAATCCCGACGTGACTTCGGGGCACGAACTTTTGCATTAATTGCACCATTTGACACTGTTTTGTACCGAGTTTCATGCAGTTACGAAATGATCCCAAATGCACCCAAACACTATGCCACGCACCAAAACATGAGTTTAGGTTCCAATGGGGTGGATTGGGTGCGTTCATTGCCAATAATCTCGATGTGACATTGTGGCACGAAATTTTGCATTAATTGCACCAGTTCACACCGTTTTGCACCGAGTTTCACGCAGTTACAAAACGATCCCAAATGCATCCAAACACTATGCAACGCACCAAAACATGAGTCTAGGGTCCAATGGGGTGGATTGGGTGCGCTCGTTGCGAAAAATCCCAATGTGACTTCGTGGCACGAACATGAGTTTAGGGTCCAATGGAGTGGATTGGGTGCGTTCGTTGCGAGAAATCCGGATGTGACTTTGTGGGACGAAGTTTTGCATTAATTGCACCAGTTCACACTGTTTTGCACTGAGTTTCATACAGTTATGAAATGATCGCAAATGCACCCAAACACTATGCAACGCACCAAAACATGCGTTTAGGGTCCAATGGAGTGGATTGGGTGCGTTCATTGCGAAAAATCCAGAAGTGACTTTGTGGCACGAACTTTAGCATTAATTGCATCAATTCACACTATTTTGCACCGAGTTTCAAGCAGTGACGAAACGATCCCAAATGCATCCAAACACTATGCAACGCATGAAAACATGAGTTTAGGGTCCAATGGGGTGGATTGGGTGCGTTCGTTGCGAAAAATCCCGACGTGACTTCGTGGCACGAACTTTTGCATTATTTGCATCAGTTCACACTGTTTTGCACCGAGCTTCATGCAGTTACGAAACGATCCCAAATGTAGCCAAACATAATGCAACGCACCAAAACATGAGCCTAGGGTCCAACGGGGCAATGGGTGCGTTCGTTGTGAAAAATCCCGACATGACTTCGTGGCATGAACTTTTGCATTATTTGCACCAGTTCACACTGTTTGCACCGAGTTTCATGTAGTTGCGAAACGATCCCAAATGCGCCCAAACACTATGCAACGCTCCAAAATTTGAGTTTAGGGTCCAATGGGGTGCATTCGGTGCGTTCTTTGCGAAAAAACTCGACGTGACTTCGTGGCACGAACTTTTGCATTAATTGCACCAGTTCACCCCATTTTGCACTGAGTTTAATGCAGCTATGAAATGATCCCAAATGCAGCGAAACACTATGCAACGCACGAAAACATGAGTCTAGGGTCCAATGGGGTGGATTGTTTGTGCTCGTTGCGAAAAATCCCGACGTGACTTCGGGGCACGAACTTTTGCATTAATTGCACCATTTGACACTGTTTTGTACCGAGTTTCATGCAGTTACGAAATGATCCCAAATGCACCCAAACACTATGCCACGCACCAAAACATGAGTTTAGGTTCCAATGGGGTGGATTGGGTGCGTTCATTGCCAATAATCTCGATGTGACATCGTGGCACGAAATTTTGCATTAATTGCACCAGTTCACACCGTTTTGCACCGAGTTTCACGCAGTTACAAAACGATCCCAAATGCATCCAAACACTATGCAACGCACCAAAACATGAGTCTAGGGTCCAATGGGGTGGATTGGGTGCGCCCGTTGCGAAAAATCCCAATGTGACTTCGTGGCACGAACATGAGTTTAGGGTCCAATGGAGTGGATTGGGTGCGTTCGTTGCGAGAAATCCGGATGTGACTTTGTGGTACGAAGTTTTGCATTAATTGCACCAGTTCACACTGTTTTGCACTGAGTTTCATACAGTTATGAAATGATCGCAAATGCACCCAAACACTATGCAACGCACCAAAACATGCGTTTAGGGTCCAATGGAGTGGATTGGGTGCGTTCAATGCGAAAAATCCAGAAGTGACTTTGTGGCACGAACTTTAGCATTAATTGCATCAATTCACACTATTTTGCACCGAGTTTCAAGCAGTGACGAAACGATCCCAAATGCATCCAAACACTATGCAACGCATGAAAACATGAGTTTAGGGTCCAATGGGGTGGATTGGGTGCGTTCGTTGCGAAAAATCCCGACGTGACTTCGTGGCACGAACTTTTGCATTATTTGCATCAGTTCACACTGTTTTGCACCGAGCTTCATGCAGTTACGAAACGATCCCAAATGTAGCCAAACATAATGCAACGCACCAAAACACGAGCCTAGGGTCCAATGGGGCAATGGGTGCGTTCGTTGTGAAAAATCCCGACATGACTTCGTGGCATGAACTTTTGCATTATTTGCACCAGTTCACACTGTTTGCACCGAGTTTCATGTAGTTGCGAAACGATCCCAAATGCGCCCAAACACTATGCAACGCTCCAAAATTTGAGTTTAGGGTCCAATGGGGTGCATTCGGTGCGTTCTTTGCGAAAAAACTCGACGTGACTTCGTGGCACAAACTTTTGCATTAATTGCACCAGTTCACCCCATTTTGCACTGAGTTTAATGAAGCTACGAAATGATCCCAAATGCAGCGAAACACTATGCAACGCACGAAAACATGAGTCTAGGGTCCAATGGGGTGGATTGTTTATGCTCGTTGCGAAAAATCCCGACGTGACTTCGGGGCACGAACTTTTGCATTAATTGCTCCATTTCACACTGTTTTGTACCGAGTTTCATGCAGTTACGAAATGATCCCAAATGCACCCAAACACTATGCCACGCACCAAAACATGAGTTTAGGTTCCAATGGGGTGGATTGGGTGCGTTCGTTGCCAATAATCTCGATGTGACTTCGTGGCACAAAATTTTGCATTAATTGCACCAGTTCACACTGTTTTGCACCGAGTTTCACGCAGTAACGAAACGATCCCAAATGCATCCAAACACTATGCAACGCACCAAAACATGAGTCTAGGGTCCAATGGGGTGGATTGGGTGCGCTCATTGCGAAAAATCCCAATGTGACTTCGTGGCACGAACATGAGTTTAGGGTCCAATGGAGTGGATTGGGTGCGTTCGTTGCGAAAAATACGGACGTGACTTTGTGGGACGAAGTTTTGCATTAATTGCACCAGTTCACACTGTTTTGCACTGAGTTTCATACAGTTACGAAATGATCGCAAATGCACCCAAACACTATGCAACGCACCAAAACATGTGTTCAGGGTCCAATGGAGTGGATTGGGTGCGTTCATTGCGAAAAATCCAGAAGTGACTTTGTGGCACGAACTTTTGCATTAATTGCATCAATTCACACTATTTTGCACCGAGTTTCAAGCAGTGACGAAACGATCCCAAATGCATCCAAACACTATGCAACGCATGAAAACATGATTTTAGGGTCCAATGGGGTGGATTGGGTGCGTTCGTTGCGAAAAATCCCGACGTGACTTCGTGGCACGAACTTTTGCATTATTTGCATCAGTTCACACTGTTTTGCACCGAGCTTCATGCTGTTACGAAACGATCCCAAATGTAGCCAAACATTATGCAATGCACCAAAACATGAGCCTAGGGTCCAATGGGGCAATGGGTGCGTTCGTTGTGAAAAATCCCGACATGACTTCGTGGCATGAACTTTTGCATTATTTGCACCAGTTCACACTGTTTGCATCGAGTTTCATGTAGTTGCGAAACGATCCCAAATGCGCCCAAACACTATGCAACGCTCCAAAATTTGAGTTTAGGGTCCAATGGGGTGCATTCGGTGCGTTCTTTGCGAAAAAACCCGACGTGACTTCGTGGCACGAAGTTTTGCATTAATTGCACCAGTTCACCCCATTTTGCACTGAGTTTAATGAAGCTACGAAATGATCCCAAATGCAGCGAAACACTATGCAACGCACCAAAACATGAGTCTAGGGTCCAATGGCGTGGATTGTGTGTGCTCGTTGCGAAAAATCCCGACGTGACTTCGGGGCACGAACTTTTGCATTAATTGCACCATTTCACACTGTTTTGTATCGAGTTTCATGCAGTTACGAAATGATCCCAAATGCACCCAAACACTATGCCACGCACCAAAACATGAGTTTAGGTTCCAATGGGGTGGATTGGGTGCGTTCGTTGCCAATAATCTCGATGTGACTTCGTGGCACGAAATTTTGCATTAATTGCACCAGTTCACACCGTTTTGCACCGAGTTTCATGCAGTTACGAAACGATCCCAAATGCATCCAAATACTATGCAACGCACCAAAACATGAGTCTAGGGTCCAATGGGGTGGATTGGGTGCGCTCGTTGCGAAAAATCCCAATGTGACTTCGTGGCACGAACATGAGTTTAGGGTCCAATGGAGTGGATTGGGTGCGTTCGTTGCGAAAAATCCGGACGTGACTTTGTGGGACGAAGTTTTGCATTAATTGCACCAGTTCACACAGTTTTGCACTGAGTTTCATACAGTTACGAAATGATCGCAAATGCACCCAAACACTATGCAACGCACCAAAACATGTGTTTAGGATCCAATGGAGTGGATTGGGTGCGTTCATTGCGAAAAATCCAGAAGTGACTTTGTGGCACGAACTTTTGCATTAATTGCATCAATTCACACTATTTTGCACCGAGTTTCAAGCAGTGACGAAACGATCCCAAATGCATCCAAACACTATGCAACGCATGAAAACATGAGTTTAGGGTCCAATGGGGTGGATTGGGTGCGTTCGTTGCGAAAAATCCCAACGTGACTTCGTGGCACGAACTTTTGCATTATTTGCATCAGTTCACACTGTTTTGCACCGAGCTTCATGCTGTTACGAAACGATCCCAATTGTAGCCAAACATTATGCAACGCACCAAAACATGAGCCTAGGGTCGAATGGGGCAATGGGTGCGTTCGTTGTGAAAAATCCCGACATGACTTCGTGGCATGAACTTTTGCATTATTTGAACTAGTTCACACTGTTTTGCACCGAGTTTCATGTAGTTGCGAAACGATCACAAATGCACCCAAACACTATGCAACGCTCCAAAACTTGAGTTTAGGGTCCAATGGGGTGCATTCGGTGCGTTCTTTGCGATAAATCCCGATGTGACTTCGTGACACGAACTTTTGCATTAATTGCACCAGTTCACCCTGTTTTGCATCGATTTTCATCGAGTTACGAAACGATCCCAAACGCACCCAAATACTATGCATCGCAACAAAACATGAGTTTAGGGTCCAGTGGGGTGGATTTGGAGTGTTCGTTGCGAAAAATGCCGACGTGACTTCATGGCATGAACTTTTGCATTAATCGCACCAGTTCACCCTGTTTTGCATCGATTTTCATCGAGTTACAAAACGATCCCAAACGCACCCAAATACTATGCATCGTAACAAAACATGAGTTTAGGGTCCAGTGGGGTGGATTGGGTGCGTTCGTTGCGAAAAATCCCGACATGACTTCGTGGCACGAACTTTTGCATTATTTGCACCAGTTCACACTGTTTTGCACCGAGTTTCATGTAGTTGCGAAACGATCCCAAATGCACCCAAACACTATGCAACGCTCCAAAACTTGAGTTTAGGGTCAATGGGGTGCATTCGGTGCGTTCGCTGTGAAAAATCCTGACGTGACTTCGTAACACAAACTTTTGCATTAATTGCACCAGTTCACCCTGTTTTGCATCGATTTTCATCGAGTTACGAAACGATCCCAAACGCACCCAAATCCTATGCATCGCAACAAAACATGAGTTTAGGGTCCATTGGGGTGGATTTGGTGTGTTCGTTGTGAAAAATACCGACATGACTTCATGGCACGAACTTTTGCATTAATTGCACCAGTTCACCCTGTTTTGCATCGATTTTCATCGAGTTACGAAACGATCCCAAACGCACCCAAATACTATGCATCGCAACAAAACATGAGTTTAGGGTCCAGTGGGGTGGATTGGGTGCGTTCGTTGCGAAAATTCCCGACATGACTTCGTGGCACGAACTTTTGCATTATTTGCACCAGTTGACACTGTTTTGCACCGAGCTTCATGCAGTTACGAAACGATCCCAAATGCAGCCAAACACTATGCAACGCACCAAAACATGAGCCTAGGATCCAATGGGGCAATGGGTGCGTTCGTTGCGAAAAATCCCGACATGACTTCGTGGAACGAACTTTTGCATTAATTGCACAAGTTCACACTGTTTTGCACCGAGTTTCATGCAACTAGGAAACGATCCAAAATGCTTCCAAAACTATGCAACATACCAAAACATGAGTCTAGTGTCCAATGGGGCGGATTGGGTGTGCTCGTTGTGAAAATTGCCGATGTGACTTTGTGGCACGAACTTTTGCATTCATTGCACCAGTTGACCCCGTTTTGTACCGTGTTTCATGCAGCTACGAAATGATCCCAAATGCAGCCAAACACTATGCAATGCACCAAAACATGAGTCTTGGGTCCACTGGGGTGGATTGGGTGCGCTCGTTGCGAAAAATCCCGACATGACATCGTAGCACGAACTTTTGCATTAATTGCACCAGTTCACACTGTTTTGCACCGAGTTTCATGCTGCTACAAAACGATCGCAAATGCACCCAAATTATATGCAATGCACGAAAACATGAGCTTAGGGTCCAATGGGGTGGATTGGATGCATTTGTTGCGAAAAATCCCGACATGACTTCGTGGCACGAACTTTTGCATTAATTGCACCAGTTCACACTATTTTGCACCGAGTTTCATGCAGTGACGAAACGATCGCAAATGCACCCAAACACTATGCAACACACCAAAACATGTGTTTAGGGTCCAATGGAGTGGATTCGGTGCGTTCGTTGCGAAAAATCCCGACGTGACTTCATGGCACGAACTTTTGCATTAATTGCACCAGTTCACACTGTTTTGCACCGAGTTTCATGCTGTTACCAAACGATCGCAAATGCATCCAAACACTTTGCAATGTACCAAAACATGAGTCTAGGGTCCAATGGGGTGGATTGGCTGTGCTCGTTGCGAAAATTCTCAATGTGACTTCGTGTCACTAACTTTTGCATTAATTGCACCAGTTCACACTGTTTTGCACCGAGTTTCAAGCAGTGACGAAACAATCCCAAATGCATCCAAACACTATGCAACGCATGAAAACATGAGTTTAGGGTCCAATGGGCTGGATTGGATGCGTTCACTGTGAAAAATTCCGATGTGACTTCGTGGCATGAACTTTTGTATTAATTGCACTAATTCACCCTCTTTTGCATCGAAATTCATGCAGTTACAAAATCATCCCAATCGCACCCAAATACTACGAAACACACCAAAACATTAGTTTAGGGTCCAATGGGGTGGATTGGGTGTGTTGGTTGCGAAAAATCCCGATGTGACTTTGTAGCACGAACTTTTGCATTAATTACACCAGTTCACCCTGTTTTGCATCGATTTTCATAGAGTTACGAAACGATCCCAAACGCACCCAAACACTATGCATCGCAACAAAACATGAGTTTAGGGTCCAATGGGGAATATTGGGTGCGTTCGTTGCCAAAATCCCGACGTGACATCGCGACACGAACTTTTGCATTAATTGTACCAGTTCACACTGTTTTGTTCCGAGTTTCATGCAGTTACAAAATGATCCCAAATGCATCCAAACACTATGCAACAGACGAAAAATGAGTCTAGGATAAAATGGGGCGGATTGGGTGCGCTCATTGCTAAAAATCCCAACATGACTTTGTGGCACGAACTTTTTCATTAATTACACCAGTTCACCCTGCTTTGCACTGAGTTTCATGCAGTTACGAAACGATCGCAAATGCACCCAAACACTATGCAATGCACCACAACATGTGTTTAGGGTCCAATGGAGTGGATTGGGTGTGTTCGTTGCGACAAATCCCGACGTGACTTCGGGGCACGAACTTTTGCATTAATGGCACCAGTTCACACTGTTTTGCACCGAGTTTCAAGGAGTGACGAAACAATCCCAAATGCATCCAAACACTATGCAACACACGAAAACTTGAGTTTAGGGTCCAATGTGGTGGATTGGGTGCGTTCGTTGCGAAAAATTCCGACGTGACTTCGTGGCACGAACTTTTGCATTAATTGCACCAGTTTACCCTGTTTTGCATCGAAATTCATGCAGTTACGAAACGATCCCAATCGCACCCAAATACTACAAAACACACCAAAACATTAGTTTAGGGTCCAATGGGGTGGATTTGGTGCGTTCGCTGCGAAAAATCCCGACGTGACTTCGTGGCACAAACTTTTGCATTAGTTGCACCAGTTTACCCTATTTTGCATCGATTTTCATGGAGTTACGAAACGATCCCAAACGAACCCAATCACTATGTAACGCACCAAAACATGAGTTTAGGGTCCAGTGGGGTGGATTAGGAGCATTCGTTGCGAAAAATCCTGATGTGACTTTGTAGCACGAACTTTTGCATTAATTGCACCAGTTCACCCTATTGTGCATCGAGTTTCATGCAGTTACGAAACGATCCCAAAAACATCCAAACACTATGCAACGCACCAAAACATGAGTTTAGGGTCCAATGGAGTGGATTGGGCGCGATCGTTGTGAAAAATACAGATGTGACTACGTGGCACGAACTTTTACATTAATTGCATCAGTTCACACTGTTTTGCGCCGAGTTTCAAGCAGTGACGAAACGATCCCAAATGCATCCAAACACTATGCAACGCATGAAAACATGAGTTTAGGGTCTAATGGGCTGGATTGGGTGCGTTCGTTGCGAAAAATCCCGACGTGACTTCGTGGCACGAACTTTTGCATTATTTGCATCAGTTCACACTGTTTTGCACCGAGCTTCATGCAGTTACGAAACGATCCCAAATGCAGCCAAACACTATGCAACGCACCAAAACATGAGCCTAGGGTCCAATGGGGCAATGGGTGCGTTCGTTGCGAAAAATCCCGACATGACTTCGTGGCCCGAACTTTTGCATTATTTGCACCAGTTCAAACTGTTTGCACCAAGTTTCATGTAGTTGCGAAACGATCCCAAATGCGCCCAACACTATGCAACACTCCAAAATTTGAGTTTAGGGTCCAATGCCGCATTCGGTGCGTTCTTTGCGAAAAAACCCGACGTGACTTCGTGGCACGAACTTTTGCATTAATTGCACCAGTTGACCCCATTTTGCACTGAGTTTAATGCAGCTACGAAACGATCCCAAATGCAGCCAAACACTATGCAACGCACCAAAACATGAGTCTAGGGTCCAATGGCGTGGATTGTGTGTGCTCGTTGCGAAAAATCCCGACGTGACTTCGGGGCATGAACTTTTGCATTAATTGCACCATTTCACACTGTTTTGTACCGAGTTTCATGCAGTTACGAAATGATCCCAAATGCACCCAAACACTATGCCACGCACCAAAACATGAGTTTAGGTTCCAATGGGGTGGATTGGGTGCGTTCGTTGCCAATAATCTCGATGTGACTTCGTGGCACGAAATTTTGCATTAATTGCACCAGTTCACACCGTTTTGCACCGAGTTTCATGCAGTTACGAAACGATCCCAAATGCATCCAAACACTATGCAACGCACCAAAACATGAGTCTAGGGTCCAATGGGGTGGATTGGGTGTGCTCGTTGCGAAAAATCCCAATGTGACTTCGTGGCACGAACATGAGTTTAGGGTCCAATGGAGTGGATTGGGTGCGTTCGTGGCGAAAAATCCGGACGTGACTTTGTGGGACGAAGTTTTGCATTAATTGCACCAGTTCACACTGTTTTGCACTGAGTTTCATACAGTTACGAAATGATCGTAAATGGACCCAAACACTATGCAACGCACCAAAACATGTGTTTAGGGTCCAATGGAGTGGATTGGGTGCGTTCATTGCGAAAAATCTAGAAGTGACTTTGTGGCACGAACTTTTGCATTAATTGCATCAATTCACACTATTTTGCACCGAGTTTCAAGCAGTGACGAAACGATCCCAAATGCATCCAAACACTATGCAACGCATGAAAACATGTGTTTAGGGTCCAATGGAGTGGATTTTGTGCATTCATTGTGAAAAATCCCGATGTGACTTCGTGGCATGAGCTTTTGCATTAATTGCACCAATTCACCATGTTTTGCATCGAAATTCATGCAGTTACGAAACGATCCCAATCGCACCCAAATACTATGAAACACACCAAAACATTAGTTTCGTGTCCAACGGGGTGGATTTGGTGTGTTCGTTGCGAAAAATGCCGACGTGACTTCATGGCACGAACTTTTGCATTAATTGCACCAGTTCACCCGGTTTTGCGACGATTTTCATCGAGTTACAAAAACGATCCCAAACGCACCCAAATACTATGCATCGCAACAAAACATGAGTTTAGGGTCCAGTGGGGTGGATTGGGTGCGTTCGTTGCGAAAAATCCCGACATGACTTCGTGGCACGAACTTTTGCATTATTTGCACCAGTTCACACTATTTTGCACCGAGTTTCATGTAGTTGCGAAACGATCCCAAATGCACCCAAACACTATGCAACGCTCCAAAACTTGAGTTTAGGGTCCAATGGGGTGCATTCGGTGCGTTCTTTGCGAAAAATCCCGACGTGACTTCGTGACACGAACTTTTGCCTTAATTGCACCAGTTCACCCTGTTTTGCATCGATTTTCATCGAGTTACGAAACGATCCCAAACACACCCAAATACTATGCATCGCAACAAAACATGAGTTTAGGGTCCAGTGGGGTGGATTGGGTGCGTTCGTTGCGAAAAATCCCGACATGACTTCGTGGCACGAACTTTTGCATTATTTGCACCAGTTCACACTGTTTTGCACCGAGTTTCATGTAGTTGCGAAATGATCCCAAATGCACCCAAACACTATTCAACGCTCCAAAACTTGAGTTTAGGGTCCAATGGGGTGCATTCGGTGTGTTCTTTGCGAAAAATCCCGACGTGACTTCGTGACACGAACTTTTGCATTAATTGCACCAGTTCACCCTGTTTTGCATCGATTTTCATCGAGTTATAAAACGATCCGAAATGCACCCAAATACTATGCATCGCAACAAAACATGAGTTTAGGGTCCAGTGGGGTGGATTTGATGTGTTCGTTGCGAAAAATGCCGCCGTGACTTCATGGCACGAACTTTTGCATTATTCGCACCAGTTCTCTCTGTTTTGCATCGATTTTCATCGAGTTACGAAACGATCCCAAACGCACCCAAATACTATGCATCGCAACAAAACATGAATTTAGGGTCCAGTGGGGTGGATTGGGTGCGTTCGTTGCGAAAATTCCCGACATGACTTCGTGGCACGAACTTTTGCATTATTTGCACCAGTGCACACTGTTTTGCACCGAGCTTCATGCAGTTACGAAACGATCCCAAAAGCAGCCAAACACTATGCAACGCACCAAAACATGAGCCTAGGATCCAATGGGGCAATGGGTGCGTTCGTTGTGAAAAATCCCGACATGACTTCGTGGAACGAACTTTTGCATTAATTGCACAAGTTCACACTGTTTTGCACCGAGTTTCATGCAACTAGGAAACGATCCAAAATGCTTCCAAAACTATGCAACATACCAAAACATGAGTCTAGTGTCCAATGGGGCGGATTGGGTGTGCTCGTTGTGAAAATTGCCGATGTGACTTTGTGGCACGAACTTTTGTATTTATTGCACCATTTGACCCCGTTTTGTACCGTGTTTCATGCAGCTACGAAATGATCCCAAATGCAGCCAAACACTATGCAATGCACCAAAACATGAGTCTTGGGTCCACTGGGGTGGATTGGGTGCGCTCGTTGCGAAAAATCCCGACATGACATCGTAGCACGAACTTTTGCATTAATTGCACCAGTTCACACTGTTTTGCACCGAGTTTCATGCTGCTACAAAACGATCGCAAATGCACCCAAATTATATGCAATGCACGAAAACATGAGTTTAGGGTCCAATGGGGTGGATTGGATGCATTTGTTGCGAAAAATCCCGACATGACTTCGTGGCACGAACTTTTGCATTAATTGCACCAGTTCACACTATTTTGCACCGAGTTTCATGCAGTGACGAAACGATCGCAAATGCACCCAAACACTATGCAACACACCAAAACATGTGTTTAGGGTCCAATGGAGTGGATTCGGTGCGTTCGTTGCGAAAAATCCCGACGTGACTTCATGGCACGAACTTTTGCATTAATTGCACCAGTTCACACTGTTTTGCACCGAGTTTCATGCTGTTACCAAACGATCGCAAATGCATCCAAACACTTTGCAATGTACCAAAACATGAGTCTAGGGTCCAATGGGGCGGATTGGCTGCGCTCGTTGCGAAAATTCTCGACGTGACTTCGTGTCACTAACTTTTGCATTAATTGCACCAGTTCACACTGTTTTGCACCGAGTTTCAAGCAGTGACGAAACAATCCCAAATGCATCCAAACACTATGCAACGCATGAAAACATGAGTTTAGGGTCCAATGGGCTGGATTGGATGCGTTCACTGTGAAAAATTCCGATGTGACTTCGTGGCACGAACTTTTGTATTAATTGCACTAATTCACCCTCTTTTGCATCGAAATTCATGCAGTTACAAAAGGATCCCAATCGTACCCAAATACTACGAAACACACCAAAACATTAGTTTAGGGTCCAATGGGGTGGATTGGGTGTGTTGGTTGCGAAAAATCCCGATGTGACTTTGTAGCACGAACTTTTGCATTAATTACACTAGTTCACCCTGTTTTGCATCGATTTTCATGGAGTTACGAAACGATCCAAACGCACCCAAACACTATGCATCGCAACAAAACATGAGTTTAGGGTCCAATGGGGAATATTGGGTGCGTTCGTTGCCAAAAATCCCGACCTGACATCGCGACACGAACTTTTGCATTAATTGTACCAGTTCACACTGTTTTGTTCCGAGTTTCATGCAGTTACAAAATGATCCCAAATGCATCCAAACACTATGCAACAGACGAAAAATGAGTCTAGGATAAAATGGGGCGGATTGGGTGCGCTCATTGCTAAAAATCCCGACGTGACTTTGTGGCACAAACTTTTTCATTAATTGCACCAGTTCACCCTGCTTTGCACTGAGTTTCATGCAGTTACGAAACGATCGCAAATGCACCCAAACACTATGCAATGCACCACAACATGTGTTTAGGGTCCAATGGAGTGGATTGGGTGTGTTCGTTGCGACAAATCCCGACGTGACTTCGGGGCACGAACTTTTGCATTAATGGCACCAGTTCACACTGTTTTGCACCGAGTTTCAAGGAGTGATGAAACAATCCCAAATGCATCCAAACACTATGCAACACACGAAAACTTGAGTTTAGGGTCCAATGTGGTGGATTGGGTGCGTTCGTTGCGAAAAATTCCGACGTGACTTCGTGGCACGAACTTTTGCATTAATTGCACCAGTTTACCCTGTTTTGCATCGAAATTCATGCAGTTACGAAACGATCCCAATCGCACCCAAATACTACAAAACACACCAAAACATTAGTTTAGGGTCCAATGGGGTGGATTTGGTGCGTTCGCTGCGAAAAATCCCGACGTGACTTCGTGGCACAAACTTTTGCATTAGTTGCACCAGTTTACCCTATTTTGCATCGATTTTCATGGAGTTACGAAACGATCCCAAACGCACCCAATCACTATGTAACGCACCAAAACATGAGTTTAGGGTCCAGTGGTGTGGATTAGGAGCGTTCGTTGCGAAAAATCCTGATGTGACTTTGTAGCACGAACTTTTGCATTAATTGCACCAGTTCACCCTATTGTGCATCGAGTTTCATGCAGTTACGAAACGTTCCCAAAAACATCCAAACACTATGCAACGCACCAAAACATGAGTTTAGGGTCCAATGGAGTGGATTGGGTGCGATCGTTGTGAAAAATCCAGACGTGACTACGTGGCACGAACTTTTACATTAATTGCATCAGTTCACACTGTTTTGCACCGAGTTTCAAGCAGTGACGAAATGATCCCAAATGCATCCAAACACTATGCAACGCATGAAAACATGAGTTTAGGGTCTAATGGGGTGGATTGGGTGCGTTCGTTGCGAAAAATCCCGACGTGACTTCGTGGCACGAACTTTTGCATTATTTGCATCAGTTCACACTGTTTTGCACCGAGCTTCATGCAGTTACGAAACGATCCCAAATGCAGCCAAACACTATGCAACGCACCAAAACATGAGCCTAGGGTCCAATGGGGCAATGGGTGCGTTCGTTGCGAAAAATCCCGACATGACTTCGTGGCCCGAACTTTTGCATTATTTGCACCAGTTCAAACTGTTTGCACCAAGTTTCATGTAGTTGCGAAACGATCCCAAATGCGCCCAACACTATGCAACACTCCAAAATTTGAGTTTAGGGTCCAATGCCGCATTCGGTGCGTTCTTTGCGAAAAAAACCCGACGTGACTTCGTGGCACGAACTTTTGCATTAATTGCACCAGTTCACCCCATTTTGCACTGAGTTTAATGCAGCTACGAAACGATCCCAAATGCAGCCAAACACTATGCAACGCACCAAAATATGAGTCTAGGGTCCAATGGCGTGGATTGTGTGTGCTCGTTGCGAAAAATCCCGACGTGACTTCGGGTCATGAACTTTTGCATTAATTGCACCATTTCACACTATTTTGTACCGAGTTTCATGCAGTTACGAAATGATCCCAAATGCACCCAAACACTATGCCACGCACCAAAACATGAGTTTAGGGTCCAATGGGGTGGATTGGGTGCGTTCGTTGCTAATAATCTCGATGTGACTGCGTGGCACGAACTTTTGCATTAATTGCACCAGTTCACACCGTTTTGCACCGAGTTTCACACAGTTACGAAACGATCCCAAATGCATCCAAACACTATGCAACGCACCAAAACATGAGTCTAGGGTCCAATGGGGTGGATTGGGTGCGCTCGTTGCGAAAAATCCCAATGTGACTTCATGGCACGAACATGAGTTTAGGGTCCAATGGAGTGGATTGGGTGCGTTCGTTGCGAAAAATCCGAACGTGACTTTGTGGGACGAAGTTTTGCATTAATTGCACTAGTTCACACTATTTTGCACTGAGTTTCATACAGTTACGAAATGATCGCAAATGCACCCAAACACTATGCAACGCACCAAAACATGTGTTTAGGGTCCAATGGAGTGGATTGGGTGCGTTCATTGCGAAAAATCCAGACATGACTTTGTGGCACGAACTTTTGCATTAATTGCATCAATTCACACTATTTTGCACCGAGTTTCAAGCAGTGACGAAACGATCCCAAATGCATCCAAACACTATGCAACGCATGAAAACATGAGTTTAGGGTCCAATGGGGTGGATTGGGTGCGTTCATTGCGAAAAATACCGACGTGACTTCGTGGCACGAACTTTTGCATTATTTGCATCAGTTCACACTGTTTTGCACCGAGCTTCATGCATTTACGAAACGATCCCAAATGCAGCCAAGCACTATGCAACGCACCAAAACATGAGCCTAGGATCCAATGGGGCAATGGGTGCGTTCGTTGCGAAAAATCCCGACTTGACTTCGTGGCACGAACTTTTGCATTATTTGCACCAGTTCACACTGTTTGCACCGAGTTTCATGTAGTTGCGAAACGTTCCCAAATGTGCCAAAACACTATGCAACGCTCCAAAATTTGAGTTTAGGGTCCAATGGGGTGCATTCGGTGCGTTCTTTGTGAAAAAACCCAACGTGACTTCGTGGCACGAACTTTTGCATTAATTGCACCAGTTCACCACATTTTGCACTGAGTTTAATGCAGCTACGAAACGATTCCAAATGCAGCGAAACACTATGCAACGCACCAAAACATGAGTCTAGGGTCCAATGGCGTGGATTGTGTGTGCTCATTGCGAAAAATCCAAACGTGACTTTGTGGCACGAACTTTTGCATTAATTGCATCAGTTCACACTGTTTTGCACCGAGTTTCAAGCAGTGATGAAACGATCCCAAATGCATCCAAACACTATGCAACGCATGAAAACATGTGTTTAGGGTCCAATGGAGTGGATTTTGTGCATTCATTGTGAAAAATCCCGATGTGACTTCGTGGCATGAGCTTTTGCATTAATTGCACCAATTCACCCTGTTTTGCATCGAAATTCATGCAGTTACGAAACGATCCCAATCGCACCCAAATACTATGAAACACACCAAAACATTAGTTTCGTGTCCAACGGGGTGGATTTGGTGTGTTCGTTGCGAAAAATGCCGACGTGACTTCATGGCACGAACTTTTGCATTAATTGCACCTGTTCACCCTGTTTTGCGACGATTTTCATCGAGTTACAAAAACGATCCCAAACGCACCCAAATACTATGCATCGCAACAAAACATGAGTTTAGGGTCCAGTGGGGTGGATTGGGTGCGTTCGTTGCGAAAAATCCCGACATGACTTCGTGGCACGAACTTTTGCATTATTTGCACCAGTTCACACTATTTTGCACCGAGTTTCATGTAGTTGCGAAACGATCCCAAATGCACCCAAACACTATGCAACGCTCCAAAACTTGAGTTTAGGGTCCAATGGGGTGCATTCGGTGCGTTCTTTGTGAAAAATCCCGACGTGACTTCGTGACACGAACTTTTGCCTTAATTGCACCAGTTCACCCTGTTTTGCATCGATTTTCATCGAGTTACGAAACGATCCCAAACACACCCAAATACTATGCATCGCAACAAAACATGAGTTTAGGGTCCATTGGGGTGGATTTGGTGTGTTCGTTGTGAAAAATACCTACATGACTTCAAGGCACGAACTTTTGCATTAATTGCACCAGTTCACCCAGTTTTGCATCGATTTTCATCGAGTTACGAAACGATCCCAAACGCACCCAAATACTATGCATCGCAACAAAACATGAGTTTAGGGTCCAGTGGGGTGGATTGGGTGCGTTCGTTGCGAAAATTCCCGACATGACTTCGTGGCACGAACTTTTGCATTATTTGCACCAGTTCACACTGTTTTGCACCGAGCTTCATGCAGTTACGAAACGATCCCAAATGCAGCCAAACACAATGCAACACACCAAAACATGAGCTTAGGATCCAATGGGGCAATGGGTGCATTCGTTGCGAAAAATCCCGACATGACTTCGTGGAACGAACTTTTGCATTAATTGCACAAGTTCACACTGTTTTGCACCGAGTTTCGTGCAACTAGGAAACGATGTAAAATGCATCCAAAACTATGCAACATAACAAAATGGGGCGGATTGCGTGTGCTCGTTGTGAAAATTGCCGATGTGACTTTGTGGCACGAACTTTTGCATTCATTGCACCAGTTGAACCCGTTTTGTACCGTGTTTCATACAGCTACGAAACGATCCCAAATGCAGCCAAACACTATGCAACGCACCAAAACATGAGTCTTGGGTCCACTGGGGTGGATTGGGTGCGCTCATTGCGAAAAATCCCGACATGACATCGTAGCACGAACTTTTGCATTAATTGCACCAGTTCACACTGTTTTGCACCGAGTTTCATGATGCTACAACACGATCGCAAATGCACCCAAACAATATGCAATGAACGAAAACATGAGTTTATGGTCCAATGGGGTGGATTGGATGCGTTTGTTGCGAAAAATCCCGACATGACTTCGTGGCACGAACTTTTGCATTAATTGCACCATTTCACAGTATTTTGCACCGAGTTTCATGCAGTGACGAAACGATTGCAAATGCACCCAAACACTATGCAACGCACCAAAACATGTGTTTAGGGTCCAATGGAGTAGATTCGGTGCGTTCGTTGCGAAAAATCCCGACGTGACTTCATGGCACGAACTTTTGCATTAATTGCACCAGTTCACACTGTTTTGCACCGAGTTTCATGCTGTTACCAAACGATCGCAAATGCATCCAAACACTTTGCAACGTACCAAAACATGAGTCTAGGGTCCAATGGGGCGGATTGGCTGCGCTCGTTGTGAAAATTCTCGACGTGACTTCGTGTCACGAAGTTTTGCATTAATTGCACCAGTTCACACTGTTTTGCACCGAGTTTCAAGCAGTGACGAAACGATCCCAAATGCATCCAAACACTATGCAACGCATGAAAACATGAGTTTAGGGTCCAATGGGCTGGATTGGGTGCATTCACTGTGAAAAATTCCGATGTGACTTCGTGGCATGAACTTTTGCATTAATTGCACTAATTCACCCTCTTTTGCATCGAAATTCATGCAGTTACAAAATGATCCCAATCACACCAAAATACTACAAAACACACCAAAACATTAGTTTAGGGTCCAATGGGGTGGATTGGGTGCGTTGGTTGCGAAAAATCCTGATGTGACTTTGTAGCACGAACTTTTGCATTAATTGCACCAGTTCACCCTATTTTGCATCGATTTTCATGGAGTTACGAAAACGATCCCAAATGCACCCAAACACTATGCATCGCAACAAAACATGAGTTTAGGGTCCAATGGGGAATATTGGGTGCGTTTGTTGCCAAAAATCCCAACGTGACATCGCGGCACGAACTTTTGCATTAATTGTACCAGTTCACACTGTTTTGTTCTGAGTTTCATGCAGTTACGAAATGATCCCAAATGCATCCAAACACTATGCAACGGACGAAAAATGAGTCTAGGGTAAAATGGGGCGGATTGGGTGCGCTCGTTGCTAAAAATCCTAACGTGACTTTGTGGCACGAACTTTTTCATTAGTTGCACCAGTTCACCCTGCTTTGCACTGAGTTTCATGCAGTTACGAAACGATCGCAGATGCACCCAAACACTATGCAATGCACCACAACATGTGTTTAGGGTCCAATGGAGTGGATTGGGTGCGTTCGTTGCGAAAAATCCCGACGTGACTTCGGGGCACGAACTTTTGCATTAATGGCACCAGTTCACACTGTTTTGCACCGAGTTTCAAGGAGTGACGAAACAATCCCAAATGCATCCAAACACTATGCAACACACGAAAACATGAGTTTAGGGTCCAATGTGGTGGATTGGGTGCGTTCGTTGCGAAAAATTCTGACGTGACTTCGTGGCACGAACTTTTGCATTAATTGCACCAGTTTACCCTATTTTGCATCGAAATTCATGCAGTTACGAAACGATCCCAATCGCACCCAAATAATACGAAACACACCAAAACATTAGTTTAGGGTCCAATGGGGTGGATTTGGTGCGTTCGCTGTGAAAAATCCCAACGTGACTTTGTGGCATGAACTTTTGCATTAGTTGCACCAGTTTACCCTATTTTGCATCGATTTTCATGGAGTTACGAAATGATCACAAACGCACCCAATCACTATGCAACGCACCAAAACATGAGTTTAGGGTCTAGTGGGGTGGATTGGGAGCGTTCGTTGCGAAAAATCCTGATGTGACTTTGTAGCACGGACTTTTGCATTAATTGCACCAGTTCACCCTATTGTGCATCGAGTTTCATGCAGTTACGAAACGATCCCAAAAACATCCAAACACTATGCAACGCACCAAAACATGAGTCTAGGGTCCAGTGGGGTAGATTGGGTGCGTTCGTTGCGAAAATTCCCGACATGACTTCGTGGCACGAACTTTTGCATTATTTGCACCAGTTCACACTGTTTTGCACCGAGCTTCATGCAGTTACGAAACGATCCCAAATGCAGCCAAACACTATGCAACGCACCAAAACATGAGCCTAGGATCCAATGGGGCAATGGGTGCATTCATTGCGAAAAATCCCGACATGACTTCGTGGAACGAACTTTTGCATTAATTGCACAAGTTCACACTGTTTTGCACCGAGTTTCGTGCAACTAGGAAACGATGCAAAATGCATCCAAAACTATGCAACATAACAAAATGGGGCGGATTGGGTGTGCTCGTTGTGAAAATTGCCGATGTGACTTTGTGGCACGAACTTTTGCATTCATTGCACCAGTTGACCCCGTTTTGTACCGTGTTTCATGTAGCTACGAAACGATCCCAAATGCAGCCAAACACTATGCAACGCACCAAAACATGAGTCTTGGGTCCACTGGGGTGGATTGGGTGCGCTCATTGCGAAAAATCCCGACATGACATCGTAGCACGAACTTTTGCATTAATTGCACAAGTTCACACTGTTTTGCACTGAGTTTCATGATGCTACAAAACGATCGCAAATGCACCCAAACAATATGCAATGCACGAAAACATGAGTTTAGGGTCCAATGGGGTGGATTGGATGCGTTTGTTGCGAAAAATCCCGACATGACTTCGTGGCACGAACTTTTGCATTAATTGCACCAGTTCACAGTATTTTGCACCGAGTTTCATGCAGTGACGAAACGATTGCAAATGCACCCAAACACTATGCAACGCACCAAAACATGTGTTTAGGGTCCAATGGAGTGGATTGGGTGCGATCGTTGTGAAAAATCCAGACGTGACAACGTGGCACGAACTTTTACATTAATTGCACCAGTTCACACTGTTTTGCACCGAGTTTCACCCAGTTACGAAACGATCAAAATGCACCCAAACACTATGCAATGCACCAAAACATCTGTTCAGGGTCCAATGGAGTGGATTGGGTGTGCTTGTTGCGAAAAATCCCGACGTGACTTCATGGCATGAACTTTTGCTTTAATTGCACCAGTTCACACAGTTTTGCACCGAGTTTCAAGCAGTGACGAAACCATTCCAAATGCAGCCAAACACTTTGCATCGCACCAAAACATGAGTCTTGGGTCCACTGGGGTGGATTGGGTGCGCTCGTTGCGAAAAATCTCGACATGACATCGTAGCACGAACTTTTGCATTAATTGCACCAGTTCACACTGTTTTGCACCGAGTTTCATGCTGCTACAAAACGATCGCAAATGCACCCAAACAATATGCAATGCATGAAAACATGAGTTTAGGGTCCAATGGGGTGGATTGGATGCGTTTGTTGCGAAAAATCCCGACATGACTTCGTGGCACGAACTTTTGCATTAATTGCACCAGTTCACACTATTTTGCACCGAGTTTCATGCAGTGACGAAACGATCGCAAATGCACCCAAACACTATGCAACACACCAAAACATGTGTTTAGGGTCCAATGGAGTGGATTCGGTGCGTTCGTTGCGAAAAATCCCGACGTGACTTCATGGCACGAACTTTTGCATTAATTGCACCAGTTCACACTGTTTTGCACCGAGTTTCATGCTATTACCAAACGATCGTAAATGCATCCAAACACTTTGCAACGTACCAAAACATGAGTCTAGGGTCCAATAGGGCGGATTCGCTGCGCTGGTTGCGAAAATTCTCGACGTGACTTCGTGTCACGAACTTTTGCATTAATTGCACCAGTTCACACTGTTTTGCTCCGAGTTTCAAGCAGTGATGAAACGATCCCAAATGCATCCAAACACTATGCAACGCATGAAAACATGAGTTTAGGGTCCAATGGGCTGGATTGGGTGCGTTCATTGTGAAAAATTCCGATGTGACTTCGTGGCACGAACTTTTGCATTAATTGCACTAATTCACCCTCTTTTGCATCGAAATTCATGCAGTTACAAAATGATCCCAATCGTACCCAAATACTACAAAACACACCAAAACATTAGTTTAGGGTCCAATGGTGTGGATTGGGTGCGTTGGTTGCGAAAAATCCCGATGTGACTTTGTAGCACGAACTTTTGCATTAATCGCACCAGTTCACCCTGTTTTGCATCGATTTTCATGGAGTTGCGAAACGATCCCAAACGCACCCAAACACTATGCATCGCAACAAAACATGATTTTAGGGTCCAATGGGGAATATTGGGTGCGTTCGTTGCCAAAAATCCCGACGTGACATCGCGGCATGAACTTTTGCATTAATTGTACAAGTTCACACTATTTTGTTCCGAGTTTCATGCAGTTACGAAATGATCCCAAATGCATCCAAACACTATGCAACGGACAAAAAATGAGTCTAGGGTAAAATGGGGCGGATTGGGTGTGCTCGTTGCTAAAAATCCCAACGTGACTTTGTGGCACGAACTTTTTCATTAATTGCACCAGTTCACCCTGCTTTGCACTGAGTTTCATGCAGTTATGAAACGATCGCAAATGCACCCAAACACTATGCAATGCACCACAACATGTGTTTAGGGTCCAATGGAGTGGATTGGGTGCGTTCGTTGGAAAAAAATCCCGACGTGACTTCGTGGCACGAATTTTTGCATTAATGGCACCAGTTCACACTGTTTTGCACCGAGTTTCAAGGAGTGACGAAACAATCCCAAATGCATCCAAACACTATGCAACAAACGAAAACATGAGTTTAGGGTCCAATGTGGTGGATTGGGTGCGTTCGTTGTGAAAAATTCCGATGTGACTTTGTGGCACGAACTTTTGCATTAATTGCACCAGTTTACCCTGTTTTGCATCGAAATTCATGCAGTTACGAAACGATCCCAATCGCACCCAAATACTACGAAACACAACAAAACATTGGTTTAGGGTCCAATGGGGTGGATTTGGTGTGTTCGCTGCGAAAAATCCCGACGTGACTTCATGGCACGAACTTTTGCATTAGTTGCACCAGATTACCCTATTTTGCATCGATTTTCATGGAGTTACGAAACGATCCCAAACGCACCCAAACACTATGCAATGCACCAAAACATGTGTTTAGGGTCCAGTGGGGTGGATTGGGAGCATTCGTTGCGAAAAATCCTGATGTGACTTTGTAGCACGAACTTTTGCATTAATTGCACCAGTTCACCCTATTGTGCATCGAGTTTCATGCAGTTACGAAACGATCCCAAAAGCATCCAAACACTATGCAACGCACCAAAACAAGAGTTTAGGGTCCAATGGAGTGGATTGGGTGCGATCGTTGTGAAAAATCCAGACGTGACTATGTGGCACAAACTTTTACATTAATTGCACCAGTTTACACTGTTTTGCACCGAGTTTCACGCAGTTACGAAACAATCAAAAATGCACCCAAACACTATGCAATGCACCAAAACATGTGTTCAGGGTCCAATGGAGTGGATTGGGTGTGTTTGTTCCGAAAAATCCCAACGTGACATCATGGCATGAACTTTTGCATTAATTGCACCAGTTCACACAGTTTTGCACCGAGTTTCAAGCAGTGACGAAACCATTCCAAATGCACCCAAACACTATGCAATGCATGAAAACATGAGTTTATGGTCCAATGGGGTAGAATGGGTGCGTTCGTTGCAGAAAATCCTGATGTGACTTCGTGGCACGAACTTTTGCTTAATTGCACTAGTTCACCCTGCTTTGCATCGAAATATATCCAGTTACGAAACGATCCCAATCGCACCCAAATACTACGAAACACACCAAAACATTAGTTTAGGGTCCAATGGGGTGGATTGGGTGCTTTCGTTGCGAAAAATCCCGAAGTGACTTCATGGCACGAACTTTTGCATTAATTGCACCAGTTCACCCAGTTTTGCATCGATTTAACAGAGTTACGAAATGATCCCAAATGCACCCAAACACTATGCAACGCACCAAAACATGAGTTTAGGGTCCAATGGGTGGATTGTGTGCATTCATTGCGAAAAATCCTGACGTGACTTTGTAGCACGAACTTTTGCATTAATTGCACCAGTTCATCCTGTTTTGGATCGAGTTTCATGCAGTTACGAAACGATTCCAAAAGCATCCAAACACTATGCAAAGCACTAAAACATGAGTTTAGGGTCCAATGGAGTGGTTTGGGTGCATTCGTTGCGAAACATCCCGATGTGACTACGTGGCTTGAACTTTTGCATTAATTGCACCAGTTCACACTGTTTTGCACCGAGCTTCATGCAGTTACGAAACGATCCCAAATGCACCCAAACACTATGCAACGCACTAAAACTTGAGTCTAGGTTCCAATGGGGCGGATTGGGTGCGCTCATTGCAAAAAATCTCGACGTGACTTCGTGGCACGAACTTTTGCATTAATTGCACCAGTTGACCCTATTTTGCACTGAGTTTCTGGCAGTTACAAAACAATCCCAAATGCAGCCAAATACTATGCAACGCACTAAAACATGAGTTTAGGGTCCAATGGGGCGGCTTTGGTCCGTTCGTTGCGAAAAATCCCGACGTGACTTCATGGCACGAACTTTTGCATTAATTGCACCAGTTCACACTATGTTGTACCGAGTTTCATGCAGTTACGAAACGATCCCAAATGCATCCAAACACTATGCAATGGACGAAAACATGAGTCTAGGGACCAATGGGGTGGATTGGGTGCGCTAGTTGCGAAAAATCCCAACGTGACTTCTTGGCACGAACTTTTGCATTAATTGCACCAGTTCACCCTATTTTGCATCCATTTTCATGGAGTTACGAAACGATCCCAAACGCACCCAAACACTATACAACGCACCAAAACTTGAGTTTAGGGTCCAATGGAGTGGATTGGATGCGTTCGTTTTGAAACATCCCGACGTGACTATGTGGCACGAACTTTTGCATTAATTGCACCAGTTCACACCATTTTGCACCGAGTTTCATGCAGTTACGAAACAATCCCAAATGCGGCCAAACACTATGGAACGCACCAAAATATGAGTTTAGGGTCCCATGGAGTGGATTGGGTGCATTCGTTGCAAAAAATCCCTATATTGCGTAGCACGAACTTTTGCATTAATTGCACGAACTTTGTAGCACGAACTTTTGCATTAATTGCACCAGTTCACCCTATATTGCGTCGAGTTTCATGCAGTTACAAAACGATCCCAAATGCACCCAAACACTATACAACGCAACAAAACATGAGTTTAAGGTCCAATGGCGTGGATTGGGTGCGTTCGTTGCAAAAAATCCCGATGTGACTTTGTAGCACGAACTTTTGCATTAATTGCACCAGTTCATCATGTTTTGGATCGAGTTTCATGCAGTTACGAAACGATTCCAAATGCACCCAAACACTATGCAACGCACCAAAACATGAGTTTAGGGTCCAATGGGGTGGATTGGGTGCATTCGTTGCAAAAAATCCCGATGTGACTTTTAGCACGAACTTTTGCATTAATTGCACCAGTTCGCACTGTTTTGCACCGAGCTTCATGCAGTTAGGAAACGATCCCAAATGCACCCAAACACTATGCAACGCATCAAAACTTGAGTCTACGTACCAGTTCACACTATGTTGTACCGAGTTTCATGCAGTTACGAAACGATCCCAAATGCATCCAAACACTATGCAATGGACGAAAACATGAGTCTAGGGACCAATGGGGCGGATTGGGTGCGCTGGTTGCGAAAAATCCCAACGTGACTTCTTGGCACGAACTTTTGCATTAATTGCACCAGTTCACCCTATTTTGCATCCATTTTCATGGAGTTACGAAACGATCCCAAACGCACCCAAACACTATACAACGCACCAAAACTTGAGTTTAGGGTCCAATGGAGCGGATTGGATGCGTTCGTTTTGAAACATCCCGACGTGACTACGTGGCACGAACTTTTGCATTAATTGCACCAGTTCACACAGTTTTGTACCGAGTTTCATGCAGTTACGACACGATCCCAAATGCACCCAAACACTATGCAACGCACCAAAACATGAGTCTAGGTTCCAATAGGGTGGATTTGTGCATTCATTGCCAAAAATCCCGACGTGACTTTGTGGCACGAACTTTTGCATTAATTGCACCAGTTCACACCGTTTTACACCGAGTTTCATGCAGTTACGAAACTAGCCCAAATGCGGCCAAACACTATGCAACGGACAAAAACATGAGTCTAGGGTCCAATGGGGCGGATTGGGTGCGCTGGTTGCGAAAAATCTCAACGTGACTTCTTGGCACGAACTTTTGCATTGATTGCACCAGTTCACCCAGTTTTGCATCGAGTTTCATGCAGTTATGAAATGATCCCAAATGCACCCAAACACTATGCAACGCACCAAAACATGAGTCTAGGTTCGAATAGGGTGGATTGGGTGCACTCATTGCAAAAAATCCCCACGTGATTTCGTGGCACGAACTTTTGCATTAATTGCACCAGTTGACCCCGTTTTGCATTGAGTTTCACGCAGTTACGAAACGATCCCAAATGTATCCAAACACTATGCAACGGACGAAAACATGAGTCTAGGGTCCAATGGGGCGGATTGGGTGCGCTGGTTGCGAAAAATCTCAACGTGACTTCTTGGCACGAATTTTGCATTAATTGCACCAGTTCACCCAGTTTTGCACCGAGTTTCAAGCAGTGACGAAACCATTCCAAATGCACCCAAACACTATGCAATGCATGAAAACATGAGTTTATGGTCCAATGGGGTAGAATGGGTGCGTTCGTTGCAGAAAATCCTGATGTTACTTCGTGGCACGAACTTTTGCTTAATTGCACTAGTTCACCCTGCTTTGCATCGAAATATATCCAGTTACGAAACGATCCCAATCGCACCCAAATACTACGAAACACACCAAAACATTAGTTTAGGGTCCAATGGGGTGGATTGGGTGCTTTCGTTGCGAAAAATCCCGAAGTGACTTCATGGCACGAACGTTTGCATTAATTGCACCAGTTCACCCAGTTTTGCATCGATTTAACAGAGTTACGAAATGATCCCAAATGCACCCAAACACTATGCAACGCACCAAAACATGAGTTTAGGGTCCAATGGGGTGGATTGTGTGCATTCATTGCGAAAAATCCTGACGTGACTTTGTAGCACGAACTTTTGCATTAATTGCACCAGTTCATCCTGTTTTGGATCGAGTTTCATGCAGTTACGAAACGATTCCAAAAGCATCCAAACACTATGCAAAGCACTAAAACATGAGTTTAGGGTCCAATGGAGTGGTTTGGGTGCATTCATTGCGAAACATCCCGATGTGACTACGTGGCTTGAACTTTTGCATTAATTGCAGCAGTTGACACTGTTTTGCACCGAGCTTCATGCAGTTACGAAACGATCCCAAATGCACCCAAACACTATGCAACGCACTAAAACTTGAGTCTAGGTTCCAATGGGGCGGATTGGGTGCGCTCATTGCAAAAAATCTCGACGTGACTTCGTGGCACGAACTTTTGCATTAATTGCACCAGTTGACCCTATTTTGCACTGAGTTTCTGGCAGTTACAAAACAATCCCAAATGCAGCCAAACACTATGCAACGCACTAAAACATGAGTTTAGGGTCCAATGGGGCGGCTTTGGTCCGTTTGTTGCGAAAAATCCCGACGTGACTTCATGGCACGAACTTTTGCATTAATTGCACCAGTTCACACTATGTTGTACCGAGTTTCATGCAGTTACGAAACGATCCCAAATGCATCCAAACACTATGCAATGGACGAAAACATGAGTCTAGGGACCAATGGGGCGGATTGGGTGCGCTGGTTGCGAAAAATCCCAACGTGACTTCTTGGCACGAACTTTTGCATTAATTGCACCAGTTCACCCTATTTTGCATCCATTTTCATGGAGTTACGAAACGATCCCAAACGCACCCAAACACTATACAACGCACCAAAACATGAGTTTAGGGTCCAATGGAGTGGATTGGATGCGTTCGTTTTGAAACATCCCGACGTGACTATGTGGCACCAACTTTTGCATTAATTGCACCAGTTCACAGTATTTTGCACCGAGTTTCATGCAGTTACGACACGATCCCAAATGCACCCAAACACTATGCAACGCACCGAAACATGAGTCTAGGTGCCAATAGGGAGGATTGGGTGCATTCATTGGCAAAAATCCTGACGTGACTTCGTGGCACGAACTTTTGCATTAATTGCACCAGTTCACACCATTTTGCACCGAGTTTCATGCAGTTACGAAACAATCCCAAATGCGGCCAAACACTATGGAACGCACCAAAACATGAGTTTAGGGTCCCATGGAGTGGATTGGGTGCATTCGTTGCAAAAAATCCCAATGTGACTTTGTAGCACGAACTTTTGCATTAATTGCACCAGTTCACCCTATATTGCGTCGAGTTTCATGCAGTTACAAAACGATCCCAAATGCACCCAAACACTATGCAACGCAACAAAACATGAGTTTAAGGTCCAATGGCGTGGATTGGGTGCGTTCGTTGCAAAAAATCCCGATGTGACTTTGTAGCACGAACTTTTGCATTAATTGCACCAGTTCATCATGTTTTGGATCGAGTTTCATGCAGTTACGAAACGATTCCAAATGCACCCAAACACTATGCAACGCACCAAAACATGAGTTTAGGGTCCAATGGGGTGGATTGGGTGCATTCGTTGCAAAAAATCCCGATGTGACTTTTAGCACGAACTTTTGCATTAATTGCACCAGTTCGCACTATTTTGCACCGAGCTTCATGCAGTTAGGAAACGATCCCAAATGCACCCAAACACTATGCAACGCATCAAAACTTGAGTCTACGTACCAATGGGGTGGATTGGGTGCGCTCATTGCAAAAAATCCTAACGTGACTTCGTGGCACGAACTTTTGCATTAATTGCACCAGTTGACCCTGTCTTGCACTGAGTTACAGGCAGTTACGAAACAATCCCAAATGCAGCCAAACACTATGCAACGCACTAAAACATGAGTTTAGGGTCCAATGGGGTGGATTGGGTGCGTTCGTTGCCAAAAATCCCGACGTGACTTCATGGGTCGAACTTTTGCATTAATTGCACCAGTTCACACTATGTTGTACCGAGTTTCATGCAGTTACGAAACGATCCCAAATGCATCCAAACATTATGCAATGAACGAAAACATGAGTCTAGGGTCCAATGGGGTGGATTGGGTGCGCTGCTTGCGAAAAATCCCAACGTGACTTCTTGGCACGAACTTTTGCATTAATTGCACCAGTTCACCTTGTTTTGCATCCATTTTCATGGAGTTACGAAACAATCCCAAACGCACCCAAACACTATGCAACGCACCAAAACATGAGTTTAGGGTCCAATGGAGCGGATTGGATGCGTTCATTGTGAAACATCCCGACATGACTACGTGGCACGAACTTTTGCATTAATTGCACCAGTTCACACAGTTTTGTACCGAGTTTCATGCAGTTACGACACGATCCCAAATTCACCCAAACACTATGCAACGCACCAAAATATGAGTCTAGGTTCCAATAGGGTGGATTTGTGCATTCATTGCCAAAAATCCCGACGTGACTTTGTGGCACGAACTTTTGCATTAATTGCACCAGTTCACACCGTTTTACACCGAGTTTCATGCAGTTACGAAACTAGCCCAAATGCGGCCAAACACTATGCAACGGACAAAAACATGAGTCTAGGGTCCAATGGGGCGGATTGGGTGCGCTGGTTGCGAAAAATCTCAACGTGACTTCTTGGCACGAACTTTTGCATTGATTGCACCAGTTCACCCAGTTTTGCATCGAGTTTCATGCAGTTATGAAATGATCCCAAATGCACCCAAACACTATGCAACGCACCAAAACATGAGTCTAGGTTCGAATAGGGTGGATTGGGTGCACTCATTGCAAAAAATCCCCACGTGATTTCGTGGCACGAACTTTTGCATTAATTGCACCAGTTGACCCCGTTTTGCACCGAGTTTCACGCAGTTACGAAACGATCCCAAATGTATCCAAACACTATGCAACGGACGAAAACATGAGTCTAGGGTCCAATGGGGCGGATTGGGTGCGCTGGTTGCGAAAAATCTCAACGTGACTTCTTGGCACGAATTTTGCATTAATTGCACCAGTTCACCCAGTTTTGCATCGAGTTTCATGCAGTTACGAAATGATCCCAAAAGCACCCAAACACTATGCAATGCACCAAAACAAGAGTCTAGGTTCCAATAGGGTGGATTGGGTGTATTCATTGCCAAAAATCCTGACGTGACTTCGTGGCACGAACTTTTGCATTAATTGCACCAGTTCACACCATTTTGCACCGAGTTTCATACAGTTACGAAACAATCCCAAATGCGGCCAAACACTATGCAACGCACCAAAACATGAGTTTAGGGTCTAATGGAGTGGATTGGCGGCGTTCGTTGCAAAAAATCCCGACGTGACATCGTGGCACGAAATTTTGCATTAATTGCACCAGTTCACCCTATATTGCGTCGAGTTTCATGCAGTTATAAAACGATCCCAAATGCACCCAAACACTATGCAACACACCAAAACATGAGTCTAGGTTCCAATAGGGAGGATTGGGTGCATTCATTGCCAAAAATCCTGACGTGACTTCGTGGCACGAACTTTTGCATTAATTGCACCAGTTCACACCATTTTGCACCGAGTTTCATGCAGTTACGAAACAATCCTAAATGCACCCAAACACTATGCAACACACGAAAACATGAGTTTAGGGTCCAATGGGCTGGATTGGGTGCGTTCATTGCAAAAAATCCCGAGGAGACTTCGTGGCACGAACTTTTTCATTAATTGCACTATTTCACCCTGCTCTGCATTGAAATTCATCCAGTTACGAAACGATCCCAATAGCACCCAAATACTACAAAACACACCAAAACATTAGTTTGGGGTCCAATGGGATTGGGTGCGTTCGTTGCTAAAAATTCGGACGTGACTTCGTGGGACGAACTTTTGCATTAATTGAACCAGTTCACCCTGTTTTGCATCGATTTTCATGGAGTTACGAAACGATCCCAAACGCACCCAAACACTATGCATCGCAACAAAACATGAGTTTAGGGTTCAGTGGGGTAGATTAGGTGCATTCGTTGCAAAAAATCCTGACGTGACTTTGTAGCACAAACTTTCGCATTAATTGCACCAGTTCACCCTGTTTTGCATCGACTTTCATGCAGTTACGAAACGAACCTAAAAGCATCCAAACAATATGCAACGCACCAAAACATGAGTTTAGGGTCCAATGGAGTGGATTGGGTGTGTTTGTTGCGAAAAATCCCTACGTGACTACGTGGCAAGAACTTTTGCTTTAATTGCACCAGTTCACACTATTTTGCACCGAGTTTCATGCACTTACGAAACGATTGCAAATGCACCCAAACACTATGAAATGCACCAAAACAAGTGTTTAGGGTCCAATGAAGTGGATTGGGTGCGTTCGTTGCGAAAAATCCCAACGTGACTTCGTGGCACGAACTTTTGGATTAATTGCACCAGTTCACACTTTTTTGCACCAAGTTTGAAGTAGTGACGAAACGATCCCAAATGCATTCAAACACTATGCAACACACGAAAACATGAGTTTAGGGTCCAATGGGGTGGATTGGGTGCGTTCGTAGCGAAAAATCCCGAAGTGACTTCATGGCACGGACTTTTGCATTAATTGCACCAGTTCACCCTGTTTTCCATCGATTTTCATGGAGTTACGAAACAATTCCAAATGTACCCAAACACTATGCAATGCACCAAAACATGAGTTTAGGGTCCAATGGGGTGGATTCGGTGCGTACGTTGCCAAAAATCCCGACGTGACTTTCGTGGCATGAACTTTTGCATTAATTGCACAAGTTCACACTATTTTGCATCGAGTTTCATGCAGTTACAAAACGATCCTAAATGCATCCAAACACTACGCAACAGACGAAAATATGAGTCTAGGGTCCAATGGGGCGGATTGGGTGCGCTCGTTTTGAAAAATCCCAACGTGACTTCGTGGCACGAACTTTTTCATTAACTGCACTAGTTCAACCAGTTTTGCACTAAGTTTCATGCAATTACGAAATGATCGCAAATGCACCCAAACACTATGCAACGCACCAAAACATGTGTTTAGGGTCCAATCGAGTGGATTGGGTGCGTTCGTGGCGAAAAATCCCGACGTGACTTCGTGTCACAAACTTTTGCATTAATTGCACCAGTTCACACTATTTTGCACCAAGTTTCATGGAGTGACGAAACAATACCAAATGCATCCAACACTATGCAACACACGAAAACATGAGTTTAGGGTCTAATGGGGTGGATTGGGTGCGTTCGTTGCGAAAAATCCCGACGTGACTTCGGGGCTCGAACATTCGCATTAATTGCACCAGTTCATCCTGCTTTGCATCGAAATTCATGCAGTTACGAAATGATCCCAATCGCACCCAAATACTACGAAACATACCAAAACATTAGTTTAGGGTCCAATGGGGTGGATTTGGTGCGTTCGTAGCAAAAAATCCCGTTGTGACTTCATGGCACAGACTTTTGTATTAATTGCACTAGTTCACCCTGTTTTCCATCGATTTTGATGGAGTTACGAAACGATCCCAAACGCACACAAACACTATGCAACGCACCAAAACATGAGTTTAGGGTCCAATGGGGTGGATTCGGTGCGTACATTGCCAAAAATCCCGACGTGACTTGGTCGCACGAACTTTTGCATTAATTGCACAAGTTCACACTATTTTGCACTGAGTTTCATGCAGTTACAAAACGAACCTAAATGCATCCAAACACTATGCAACAGATGAAAATATGAGTCTAGGGTCCAATGGGGCGGATTGGGTGCGCTCGTTTCGAAAAATCCCAACGTGACTTCGTGGCACGAACTTTTTCATTAATTGCACCAGTTCACCCTGTTTTGCACTGAGTTTCATGCAGTTACGAAATGATCGCAAATGCACCCAAACACTATGCAACGCACCAAAACATGTGTTTAGGGTCCAAAGGAGTGGATTGGGTGCGTTCGTGGCGAAAAATCTCTACGTGACTTCGTGTCATGAACTTTTGCATTAATTGCACCAGTTCACACTGTTTTGCACCAAGTTTCAAGGAGTGATGAAACAATCCCAAATGCATCTAAACACTATGCAACGCACAAAAACATGAGTTTAGGGTCCAATGGGGTGGATTGGGTGCGTTCGTTGCGAAAAATCCCGACGTGACTTCGTGGCACGAACTTTTGCATTAATTGCACCAGTTCACACTATTTTGCACCGAGTTTCATGCAGTTACGAAACGATCCCAAAAGCATCCAAACACTATGCAAAGCACCAAATCATGAGTTTAGGGTCCAATGGAGTGGATTGGGTGCGTTCGTTGCGAAACAACCCGATGTTTTTCGTGGCACATTTTTTTTTGCATTAATTGCACCAGTTCACACTGTTTTGCACCGAGTTTCATGCAGTTACGAAACGATCCCAAATGCACCCTAACACTATGCAACGCACCAAAACATGAGTATAGGGTCCAATGCGGTGGATTGGGTGTGTATGTTGCCAAAAATCTCGATGTGACTTCGTGGCACGAACTTTTGCATTAATTGCACCAGTTCACACTATTTTGCACCGAGTTTCATGCAGTTACGAAACGATCCCAAATGCATCCAAACACTATGCAACGGACGAAAACATGAGTCTGGGGCCCAATGGGGCGGATTGGGTGTGCTCGTTGCGAAAAATCCCAACGTGACTTCGTGGCACGAACTTTTTCATTAATTGCACCAGTTCACCCTATTTTGCACTGAGTTTCATGCAGTTACGAAACGATCGCAAATGCACCCAAACACTATGCAACGCACCAAAACATGTGTTTAGGTTCCAATGGAGTGGACTGGGTGCGTTCATTGCGAAAAATCCCGACGTGACTTCGTGGCATGAACTTTTGCATTAATTGCACCAGTTCATCCTATTTTGCATCGAGTTTCATGCAGTTACGAAACGATCCCAAAAGCATCCAAACACTATGCAACACATCAAAACATGAGTTTAGGGTTCGATGGAGTGGATTGGATGCGTTCGTTGCGAAACGTCCTGATGTGACTACATGGCACGAACTTTTGCATTAATTGCACCAGTTGACACTGTTTTGCACCTAGTTTCATGCAGTTACAACACGATCCCAAATGCACCCAAACACTATACAATGCACCAAAACATGAGTCTAGGTTCCAATGGGGTGGATTGGGTGCATTCGTTGCCAAAAATCCCGACATGACTTCGTGGCACGAACTTTTGCATTAATTGCACCAGTTCACACCGTTTTGCACCGAGTTTCATGCAGTTACGAAACAATCCCAAATGCGGCCAAACACTATGCAACGCACCAAAACATGAGTTTAGGGTCTAATGAAGTGGATTGGGTGTGTTCGTTGCAAAAAATCCCGACGTGACTTCGTGGCACGAACTTTTGCATTAATTGCACCAGTTCACCCTATATTACGTCGAGTTTCATGCAGTTATAAAACAATCCCAAATGCATCCAAACACTATGCAACACACCAAAACATGAGTTTAGGGTCTAATGGGGTGGATTGGGTGCGTTCGTTGCGAAAAGTCCCGACGTGACTTCGTGGCACGAACTTTCGCATTAATTGCACCAGTTCACCCTGTTCTGCATCGAGTTTCATGCAGTTGCGAAATGATCCAAAATGCACCCAAACACAATGCAACGCACGAAAACTTGAGTTTAGGATCCAATGGGGTGGATTGGGTGCGTTCGTTGCAAAAAATCCTTACGTGACTTCGTGGCACAAACTTTTGCATTAATTGCACTAGTTCACCCTGCTTTGCATCGAAATTCATCCAGTTACGAAATGATCCCAATCGCACCCAAATACTACGAAACACACCAAAACATTAGTTTAGGGTCCAATCTGGTGGATTGGGTGCGTTCGTTGCTAAAAATTCTGACGTGACTTTGTGGGACGAACTTTTGCATTAATTGAACCAGTTCACCCTGTTTTGCATCGATTTTCATGGTGTTAAGAAACGATCCCAAACGCAACCAAACACTATGCATCGCAACAAAACATGAGTTTAGGGTTCAGTGGGGTAGATTAGGTGCATTCGTTGCAAAAAATCCTGACGTGACTTTGTAGCACAAACTTTCGCATTAATTGCACCAGTTCACCCTGTTTTGCATCGACTTTCATGCAGTTACGAAACGAACCTAAAAGCATCCAAACAATATGCAACGCACCAAAACATGAGTTTAGGGTCCAATGGAGTGGAGTGGGTGCGTTTGTTGCGAGAAATCCCTACGTGACTACGTGGCACGAACTTTTTCTTTAATTGCACCAGTTCACTCTATTTTGCACCGAGTTTCATGCAGTTACGAAACGATTGCAAATGCACCCAAACACTATGCAATGCACCAAAACAAGTGTTTAGGGTCCAATGAAGTGGATTGGGTGCGTTCGTTGCGAAAAATCCCAACGTGACTTCGTGGCACGAACTTTTGCATTAATTGCACCAGTTCACACTTTTTTACATCGAGTTTGAAGTAGTGACGAAACGATCCTATATGCATCCAAACACTATGCAACACACGAAAATATGAGTTTAGGGTCCAATGGGGTGGATTGGGTGCGTTCGTAGCGAAAAATCCCGACGTGACTTCATGGCACGGACTTTTGCATTAATTGCACCAGTTCACCCTGTTTTCCATCGATTTTCATGGAGTTACGAAACGATCCCAAATGCACCCAAACACTATGCAACGCACCAAAACATGAGTTTAGGGTCCAATGGGGTGGATTCGGTGTGTTCGTTGCCAAAAATCCCGACGTGACTTCGTGGCACAAACTTTTGCATTAATTGCACCAGATCATACTATTTTGCACCGAGTTTCATGCAGTTACGAAACGAACCTAAAAGCATCCAAACACTATGCAACAGATGAAAATATGAGTCTAGGGTCCAATGGGGCGGATTGGGTGCGCTCGTATCGAAAAATCCCAACGTGACTTCGTGGCACGAACTTTTTCATTAATTGCACCAGTTCACCCTGTTTTGCACTGAGTTTCATGCAGTTACGAAATGATCGCAAATGCACCCAAACACTATGCAACACACCAAAACATGTGTTTAGGGTCCAAAGGAGTGGATTGGGTGCGGTCGTGGCGAAAAATCTCGACGTGACTTCGTGTCACGAACTTTTGCATTAATTGCACCAGTTCACACTGTTTTGCACCAAGTTTCAAGGAGTGATCAAACAATCTCAAATGCATCTAAACACTATGCAACGCACAAAAACATGAGTTTAGGGTCCAATGGGGTGGATTGGGTGCGTTCGTTGCGAAAAATCCCGACGTGACTTCGTGGCACGAACTTTCGCATTAATTGCACCAGTTCACCCTACTTTGCTTAAAAATTCATGTTGTTACGAAACGATCCCAATCGCACCCAAATACTATGAAACACACCAAATCATTAGTTTAGGGTCCAATTGGGTGGATTGGGTGCGTTCGTTGCGAAAAATCCCGAAGTGACTTCAGGGCATGAACTTTTGTATTAATTGCACCAGTTCACCCTGTTTTGCATCGATTTCACGGAATTACGAAACGATCCCAAATGCACCCAAACACTTTGCAACGCACCAAAACATGAGTTTAGGGTCCAATGGGTTGGATTGGGTGCGTTCGTTGTGAAAAATCCAGACGTCACTTTGTAGCACGTACTTTTGCATTAATTGCACCAGTTCATTCTGTTTTGCATCGAGTTTCATGCAGTTACGAAACGATCCCAAAAGCATCCAAACACTATGCAAAGCACCAAATCATGAGTTTAGGGTCCAATGGAGTGGATTGGGTGCGTTCCTTGCGAAACAACCCGATGTTTTTCGTGGCACATTTTTTTTGCATTAATTGCACCAGTTCACACTGTTTTGCACCAAGTTTCATGCAGTTACGAAACGATCCCAAATGCACCCTAACACTATGCAACGCACCAAAACATGAGTATAGGGTCCAATGCGGTGGATTGGGTGTGTACGTTGCCAAAAATCTCGACGTGACTTCGTGGCACGAACTTTTGCATTAATTGCACCAGTTCACACTATTTTGCACCGAGTTTCATGCAGTTACGAAACGATCCCAAATGCATCCAAACACTATGCAACGGACGAAAACATGAGTCTGGGGCCCAATGGGGTGGATTCGGTGTGCTCGTTGCGAAAAATCCCAACGTGACTTCGTGGCACAAACTTTTTCATTAATTGCACCAGTTCACCCTATTTTGCACTGAGTTTCATGCAGTTACGAAACGATCGCAAATGCACCCAAACACTATGCAACGCACCAAAACATGTGTTTAGGTTCCAATGGAGTGGACTGGGTGCGTTCATTGTGAAAAATCCCGACGTGACTTCATGGCACGAACTTTTGCATTAATTGCACCAGTTCATCCTGTTTTGCATCGAGTTTCATGCAGTTAAGAAACGATCCCAAAAGCATCCAAACACTATGCAACACATCAAAACATGAGTTTAGAGTTCGATGGAGTGGATTGGATGCGTTCGTTGCGAAACGTCCCGATGTGACTACATGGCACGAACTTTTGCATTAATTGCACCAGTTGACACTGTTTTGCACCTAGTTTCATGCAGTTACGACACGATCCCAAATGCACCCAAACACTATACAATGCACCAAAACATGAGTCTAGGTTCCAATGGGGGTGGATTGGGTGCATTCGTTGCCAAAAATCCCGACGTGACTTCGTGGCACGAACTTTTGCATTAATTGCACCAGTTCACACCGTTTTGCACCGAGTTTCATGCAGTTACGAAACAATCCCAAATGTGGCCAAACACTATGCAACGCACCAAAACATGAGTTTAGGGTCTAATGAAGTGGATTGGGTGCGTTCGTTGCAAAAAATCCCGACGTGACTTCGTGGCACGAACTTTTGCATTAATTGCACCAGTTCACCCTATATTACGTCGAGTTTCATGCAGTTATAAAACAATCCCAAATGCATCCAAACACTATGCAACACACCAAAACATGAGTTTAGGGTCTAATGGGGTGGATTGGGTGCGTTTGTTGCGAAAAATCCCGACGTGACTTCGTGGCACGAACTTTCGCATTAATTGCACCAGTTCACCCTGTTCTGCATCGAGTTTCATGCAGTTGCGAAATGATCCTAAATGCACCCAAACACAATGCAACGCACGAAAACTTGAGTTTAGGGTCCAATGGGGTGGATTGGGTGCGTTCGTTGCAAAAAATCCTTACGTGACTTTGTGGCACGAACTTTTGTATTAATGACACTAGTTCACCCTGCTTTGCATCGAAATTCATCCAGTTACGAAATGATCCCAATCGCACCCAAATACTACGAAACACACCAAAACATTAGTTTAGGGTCCAATCTGGTGGATTGGGTGCGTTCGTTGCTAAAAATTCTGACGTGACTTCGTGGGACGAACTTTTGCATTAATTGAACCAGTTCACCCTGTTTTGCATTGATTTTCATGGTGTTACGAAACGATCCCAAACGCACCCAAACACTATGCATCGCAACAAAACATGAGTTTAGGGTTCAGTGGGGTAGATTAGGTGCATTTGTTGCAAAAAATCCTGACGTGACTTTGTAGCACAAACTTTCGCATTAATTGCACCAGTTCACCCTGTTTTGCATCGACTTTCATGCAGTTACGAAACGAACCTAAAAGCATCCAAACAATATGCAACGCACCAAAACATGAGTTTAGGGTCCAATGGAGTGGAGTGGGTGCGTTTGTTGCGAGAAATCCCTACATGACTACGTGGCACGAACTTTTGCTTTAATTGCACCAGTTCACTCTATTTTGCACCGAGTTTCATGCAGTTACGAAACGATTGCAAATGCACCCAAACACTATGCAATGCACCAAAACAAGTGTTTAGGGTCCAATGAAGTGGATTGGGTGCGTTCGTTGCGAAAAATCCTAACGTGACTTCGTGGCACGAACTTTTGCATTAATTGCACCAGTTCACACTTTTTTGCACCGAGTTTGAAGTAGTGACGAAACGATCCTAAATGCATCCAAACACTATGCAACACACGAAAACATGAGTTTAGGGTCCAATGGGGTGGATTGGGTGCGTTCGTAGCGAAAAATCCCGACGTGACTTCATGGCACGGACTTTTGCATTAATTGCTCCAGTTCACCCTGTTTTCCATCGATTTTCATGGAGTTACGAAACGATCCCAAATACACCCAAACACTATGCAATGCACCAAAACATGATTTTAGGGTCCAATGGGGTGGATTCGGTGTGTTCGTTGCCAAAAATCCCGACGTGACTTTGTGGCATGAACTTTTGCATTAATTGCACAAGTTCACACTATTTTGCATCGAGTTTCATGCAGCCACAAAACAATCCTAAATGCATCCAAACACTACGCAACAGACGAAAATATGAGTCTAGGTCCAATGGGACGGATTGGGTGCGCTCGTTTTGAAAAATCCCAACGTGACTTCGTGGCACGAACTTTTTCATTAATTGCACCAGTTCACCCTGTTTTGCACTGAGTTTCATGCAGTTACGAAACGATCCCAAATGCTCCCAAACACTATGCAACGCACCAAAACATGTGTTTAGGGTCCAAAGGAGTGGATTGGGTGCGTTCGTGGCGAAAAATCTCACGTGACTTCGTGTCACGAACTTTTGCATTAATTGCACCATTTCACACTGTTTTGCACCAAGTTTCAAGGAGTGATGAAACAATCCCAAATGTATCCAAACACTATGCAATGCACAAAAACATGAGTTTAGGGTCCAATGGGGTCGATTGGGTGCGTTCGTTGCGAAAAATCCCGACGTGACTTCGTGGCACGAACTTTCGCATTAATTGCACCAGTTCACCCTACTTTGCATCAAAATTCATGCTGTTACGAAACGATCCCAATCGCACCCAAATACTATGAAACACACCAAATCATTAGTTTAGGGTCCAATTGGGTGGATTGGGTGCGTTCGTTGCGAAAAATCCAGAAGTGACTTCAGGGCATGAACTTTTGTATTAATTGCACCAGTTCACCCTGTTTTGCATCGATTTCACGGAGTTACGAAACGATCCCAAATGCACCAAAACACTTTGCAATGCACCAAAACATGAGTTTAGGGTTCAATGGGTTGGATTGGGTGCGTTCGTTGTGAAAAATCCCGATGTCACTTTGTAGCACGAACTTTTGCATTAATTGCACCAGTTCATTCTGTTTTGCATCGAGTTTCATGCAGTTACGAAACGATCCCAAAAGCATCCAAACACTATGCAAAGCACCAAATCATGAGTTTAGGGTCCAATGGAGTGGATTGGGTGCGTTCGTTGCGAAACAACCCGATGTGACTACGTGGCACGTTTTTTTGCATTAATTGCACCAGTTCACAGTGTTTTGCACCGAGTTTCATGCAGTTACGAAACGATCCCAAATGCACCCAAACACTATGCAATGCACCAAAACATGAGTCTAGGTTCCAATGGGGCGGATTGGGTGTGCTCGTTGTGAAAAATCCCGACGTGACTTCGTGGCATGAACTTTTGAATTAATTGCACCAGTTGACCCCGTTTTGCACCGAGTTTCAGGCAGTTACGAAACAATCCCAAATGCTGCCAAACACTATGCAATGCACCAAAACATGAGTTTAGGGTCCAATGGGATGGATTGGGTGCGTACGTTGCCAAAAATCCCGACGTGACTTCGTGGCACGAACTTTTGCATTAGTTGCACCAGTTCACACTGTTTTGCACCGAGTTTCATGCAGTTACGAAACGATCCCAAATGCACCCTAACACTATGCAACGCACCAAAACATGAGTATAGGGTCCAATGGGGTGGATTGGGTGCGTACGTTGCCAAAAATCCCGACGTGACTTCGTGGCACGAACTTTTGCATTTATTGCACCACTTCACACTATTTTGCACCGAGTTTCATGCAGTTACGAAATGATCCCAAATGCATCCAAACACTATGCAACAGACAAAAACATGAGTCTAGGGCTCAATGGGGCGGATTGGGTGTGCTCGTTGCGAAAAATCCCAACGTGACTTCGTGGCACGAACTTTTTCATTAATTGCACCAGTTCACCCTATTTTGCACTAAGTTTCATGCAGTTACGAAACGATCGCAAATGCACCCAAACACTATGCAACGCACCAAAACATGTGTTTAGGTTCCAATGGAGTGGACTGGGTGCGTTCATTGCGAAAAATCCCAACGTGACTTCGTGGCATGAACTTTTGCATTAATTGCACCAGTTCAACCTGTTTTGCATCGAGTTTCATGCAGTTACAAAACGATCCCAAAAGCATCCAAACACTATGCAACACATCAAAATATGAGTTTAGGGTTCGATGGAGTGGATTGGATGCGTTCGTTGCGAAACGTCCCGATGTGACTACGTGGCACGAACTTTTGCATTAATTGCACCAGTTGACACTGTTTTGCACCTAGTTTCATGCAGTTACGACACGATCCCAAATGCACCCAAACACTATACAATGCACCAAAACATGAGTCTAGGTTCCAATGGGGTGGATTGGGTGCATTCGTTGCCAAAAATCCCGACGTGACTTCGTGGCACGAACTTTTGCATTAATTGCACCAGTTCACACCGTTTTGCACCGAGTTTCATGCAGTTACGAAACAATCCCAAATGCGGCCAAACACTATGCAATAGACGAAAACATGAGTCTAGGGTCTAATGAAGTGGATTGGGTGCGTTCGTTGCAAAAAATCCCGACGTGACTTCGTGGCACGAACTTTTGCATTAATTGCACCAGTTCACCCTATATTGCGTCGAGTTTCATGCAGTTATAAAACAATCCCAAATGCATCCAAACACTATGCAACACACCAAAACATGAGTTTAGGGTCTAATGTGGTGGATTGGGTTTGTTCGTTGTGAAAAATCCCGACGTGACTTTGTGGCACGAACTTTTGTATTAATTGCACCAGTTCACCCTGTTCTGCATCGAGTTTCATGCAGTTGTGAAATGATCCTAAATGCACCCAAACACAATGCAACGCATGAAAACTTGAGTTTAGGGTCCAATGGGGTGGATTGGGTGCGTTCGTTGCAAAAAATCCTTACGTGACTTTGTGGCACGAACTTTTGTATTAATGACACTAGTTCACCCTGCTTTGCATCAAAATTCATCCAGTTACGAAATGATCCCAATCGCACCCAAATACTACAAAACACAGCAACAAAACATGAGTTTAGGGTCCAATGGAGTGTATTGGATGCATTCATTGCAAAACATCTCGACGTGACTACGTGGCACTAACTTTTGCATTAATTGCACCAGTTCACTCTGTTTTGCACCGAGTTTCATGCAGTTACTACACGATCCCAAATGCACTCAAACACTATGCAATGCACCAAAACATGAATCTAGGGTCCAATGGGGTGGATTGGGTGCATTCGTTGCCAAAAATCCCGAAGTGACTTCGTGGCACGAACTTTTGCATTAATTACACCAGTTCACCCTATATTGCGTCGAGTTTCATGCAGTTATAAAATGATTCCAAATGCACCCAAACACTATGCAACACACCAAAACATAAGTTTAGGGTCTGATGGGGTGGATTGGGTGCGTTCGTTGTGAAAAATCCAGTTCGTGCCATGAAGTCACGTTGGGATTTTTCGCAACGAACGCACCCAATCCACTCCATTGGAGCCTAATCTCATGCATTTGGGATCGTTTCGTAACTGCATGAAACTGGATGCAAAACAGGTTGAACCAGTGCAATTAATGCAAAAGTTCATGCCACAACGTGACGTGGGGATTTTTCTCAATGAACGCATCCAATCCGCCCCATTGGACATTAAACTCTTGTTTTGGGGCATTGCATAGTGTTGGGATGCATTTGGGATCGTTTCGTAACTGCATGAAACTCGGTGCAAAATGGAGTCGGCTGGTGCAATTAATGCAAAAGTTCGTGCCACAAAGTTACGTCGGGATTTTTCGCAAAGAACGCACCCAATCCACTCCATTGGACCCTAAACTCATGTTTTTGTGTGTTGCGTAGTATTTGGATACATTTGGGATCATTTCGTAACTGCATGAAACTCGATGCAAAACAAGGTGAACTGGTGCAATTAATGCAAAAGTTCATGCCACGAAGTGACGTCGGGATTTTTCGAAACAAACGCACCCAATCCACTCCATTGGACCCTAAGGTGCGTTGCATAGTGTTTGGCAGCATTTGGGATCATTTCGTAACTGCATGAAACTCGTTGCAAAATGGGGTCAATTGGTGCAATTAATGCAAAAGTTCGTGCCACGAAGTCACGTCGGGATTTTTCGCAACGGACGCAGCCAATCCACCACATTGGACCCTAAACACATGTTTTGGTGCATTGCATAGTGTTTGGCTGCATTTGGGATCATTTCGTAACTGCATGAAACTCGGTGCAAAACAGGGTGAACTGGTGCAATTAATGCAAAAGTTCATGCCACGAAGTCACATTGGGATTTTTCACAACGAATGCACCCAATCCGCCCTATTGGACCCTAAACTCATGTTTGGTGCGTTGCATAGTGTTGGGATGCATTTGGGATCATTTCGTAACTGCATGAAACTCGATGCAAAACATGGTGACCTGGTGCAATTAATGCAAAAGATCGTGGCACGAAGTCACGTCCGGATTTTTCGCAACGAATGCTCCCAATCCACTCCATTGGACCCTAAACTCATGTTTTCGCCTGTTGCATAGTGTTTTGGTGCATTTGGGATCGTTTCTTAACTGCATGAAACTCGATGAAAAACAGGGTGCCTCGAAGTCACGTCAGGATTTTTTGCAACGAACGCACCCAATCCACTCCGTTGGACCCTAAACTCATGTTTTTTTTAGTTGCATAGTGTTTGGGTCCATTTGGGATCATTTTCTAACTGCATGAAACTCGGTACAAAACAGTGTGAACTGGTGCAATTAATGCAAAAGTTCGTGCCACGACGTTACGTGGGGATTTTTCTCAACGAACGCATCCAATCCGCCCCATTGGACCCTAAACTCATGTTTTGGGGCATTGCATAGTGTTGGGATGCATTTGGGATCGTTTCATAACTGCATGAAACTCGGTGCAAAATGGAGTCAGCTGGTGCAATTAATGCAAAAGTTCGTGCCACAAAGTTACGTCGGGATTTTTCGCAAAGAACGCACCCAATCCACTCCATTGGACCCTAAACTCATGTTTTTGTGTGTTGCGTAGTATTTGGATACATTTGGGATCATTTCGTAACTGCATGAAACTCGATGCAAAACAAGGTGAACTGGTGCAATTAATGCAAAAGTTCATGCCACGAAGTGACGTCGGGATTTTTCGAAACAAACGCACCCAATCCACTCCATTGGACCCTAAGGTGCGTTGCATAGTGTTTGGCAGCATTTGGGATCATTTCGTAACTGCATGAAACTCGTTGCAAAATGGGGTCAATTGGTGCAATTAATGCAAAAGTTCATGCCACGAAGTCACGTCGGGATTTTTCGCAACGGACGCAGCCAATCCACCACATTGGACCCTAAACACATGTTTTGGTGCATTGCATAGTGTTTGGCTGCATTTGGGATCATTTCGTAACTGCATGAAACTCGGTGCAAAACAGGGTGAACTGGTGCAATTAATGCAAAAGTTCAAGCCACGAAGTCACATCGGGATTTTTCACAACGAATGCACCCAATCCGCCCCATTGGACCCTAAACTCATGTTTGGTGCGTTGCATAGTGTTGGGATGCATTTGGGATCATTTCGTAACTGCATGAAACTCGATGCAAAACATGGTGACCTGGTGCAATTAATGCAAAAGATCGTGGCACGAAGTCACGTGGGGATTTTTCTCAACGAACGCATCCAATCCGCCCCATTGGACCCTAAACTCATGTTTTGGGGCATTGCATAGTGTTGGGATGCATTTGGGATCGTTTCGTAACTGCATGAAACTCGGTGCAAAATGGAGTCAGCTGGTGCAATTAATGCAAAAGTTTGTGCCACGACGTTACGTGGGGATTTTTTCTCAATGAACGCACCCAATCCACTCCATTGGACCCTAAACTCATGTTTTGGTGTGTTGCATAGTATTTGGGTACATTTGGGATCATTTCGTAACTGCATGAAACTCGATGCAAAACAAGGTGAACTGGTGCAATTAATGCAAAAGTTCATGCCACGAAGTCACATCGTGATTTTTCACAACAAATGCACCCAATCCGCCCCATTGGACCCTAAACTCATGTTTTGGTGCGTTGCATAGTGTTGGGATGCATTTGGGATCATTTCGTAACTGCATGAAACTCGATGCAAAACAGGGTGACCTGGTGCAATTAGTGGAAAAGTTCGTGCCACGAAGTCACGTCCAGATTTTTCGCAACGAACACACCCAATCCACTCCATTGGATCTAAACTCATGTTTTCGCCCGTTGCATAGTGTTTTGGTGCATTTGGGATCGTTTCGTAACTGCACGGAACTCGATGAAAAACAGGGTGCCTCGAAGTCACGTCAGGATTTTTTGCAACGAACGCACCCAATCCACTCCGTTGGACCCTAAACTCATGTTTTGGTGGGTTGCATAGTGTTTGGGTCCATTTGGGATCGTTTTGTAACTGCATGAAACTCGGTACAAAACAGTGTGAACTGGTGATAATAATGCAAAAGTTCATGCCACGACGTTACGTGGGGATTTTTCTCAACGAACGCATCCAATCCACCCCATTGGACCCTAAACTCATGTTTTGGGGCATTGCATAGTGTTGGGATGCATTTGGGATCGTTTCGTGACTGCATGAAACTCGGTGCAAAATGGAGTCAACTGGTGCAACTAATGCAAAAGTTCGTGCCACAAAGTTACTTGGGATTTTTCACAACGAGCGCACCCAATTCACTCCATTGGACCCTAAACTCATGTTTTGGTGCGTTGCGTAGTTTTTGAATACATTTGGGATCATTTCGTAATGCATGAAACTCGATGCAAAACAAGGTGAACTGGTGCAATTAATGCAAGAGTTCATGCCACGAAGTGACGTCGGGATTTTTCGCAACAAATGCACCCAATCCACTCCATTGGACCCTAAGGTGCGTTGCATACTGTTTGGCAGCATTTGGGATCATTTCGTAACTGCATGAAACTCGTTGCAAAATGGGGTCAATTGGTGCAATTAATACAAAAGTTCGTGCCACGAAGTCACGTCGGGATTTTTCACAACGGACGCAACCAATCCACCACATTGGACCCTAAACACATGTTTTGGTGCGTTGCATAGTGTTTGGCTGCATTTGGGATCATTTCGTAACTGCATGAAACTCGGTGCAAAACACAGTGAACTGGTGCAATTAATGCAAAAGTTCATGCCACGAAGTCACATCGGGATTTTTCACAACGAATGCACCCAATCCGCCCCATTGGACCCTAAACTCATGTATTGGTGCGTTGCATAGTGTTTGGGATACATTTGGGATCATTTCGTAACTGCATGAAACTCGATGCAAAACAGGGTGACCTGGTGCAATTAATGCAAAAGTTCGTGCCACGAAGTCAGGTCCGGATTTTTCGCAACGAACGCACCCAATCCACTCCATTGGACCCTAAACTCATGTTTTTGCTCGTTGCATAGTGTTTTGGTGCATTTGGGATCGTTTCGTAACTGCATGAAACTCGATGAAAAACAGGGTGCCTCGAAGTCACGTCAGGATTTTTTGCAACGAACGCACCCAATCCACTCTGTTGATCCCTAAACTCATGTTTTGGTGAGTTGCATAGTGTTTGGGTCCATTTGGGATCGTTTCGTAACTGCATGAAACTCGGTACAAAATAGTGTGAACTGGTGCAATTAATGCAAAAGTTCGTGCCACGATGTTACGTGGGGATTTTTCTCAACGAACGCATCCAATCCGCCCCATTGGACCCTAAACTCATGTTTTGGGGCATTGCATAGTGTTGGGATGCATTTGGGATCGTTTCGTGACTGCATGAAACTCGGTGCAAAATGGAGTCAACTGGTGCAACTAATGCAAAAGTTCGTGCCACAAAGTTACTTGGGATTTTTCACAACGAGCGCACCCAATTCACTCCATTGGACCCTATACTCATGTTTTGGTGCGTTGCGTAGTTTTTGAATACATTTGGGATCATTTCGTAAATGCATGAAACTCGATGCAAAACAAGGTGAACTGGTGCAATTAATGCAAAAGTTCATGCCACGAAGTGACGTCGGGATTTTTCGCAACAAATGCACCCAATCCACTCCATTGGACCCTAAGGTGTGTTGCATAGTGTTTGGCAGCATTTGGGATCATTTCGTAACTGCATGAAACTCGTTGCAAAATGGGGTCAATTGGTGCAATTAATACAAAAGTTCGTGCCACAAAGTCACGTCGGGATTTTTCGCAACGGACGCAGCCAATCCACCACATTGGACCCTAAACACATGTTTTGGTGCGTTGCATAGTGTTTGGCTGCATTTGGGATCATTTCGTAACTGCATGAAACTCGGTGCAAAACAGGGTGAACTGGTGCAATTAATGCAAAAGTTCATGCCACGAAGTCACATCGGGATTTTTCACAACGAATGCACCCAATCCGCCCCATTGGACCCTAAACTCATGTATTGGTGCGTTGCATAGTGTTTGGGATACATTTGGGATCATTTCGTAACTGCATGAAACTCGATGCAAAACAGGGTGACCTGGTGCAATTAATGCAAAAGTTCGTGCCACGAAGTCACGTCCGGATTTTTCGCAACGAACGCACCCAATCCACTCCATTGGACCCTAAACTCATGTTTTTGCTCGTTGCATAGTGTTTTGGTGCATTTGGGATCGTTTCGTAACTGCATGAAACTCGATGAAAAACAGGGTGCCTCGAAGTCACGTCAGGATTTTTTGCAACGAACGCACCCAATCCACTCTGTTGATCCCTAAACTCATGTTTTGGTGAGTTGCATAGTGTTTGGGTCCATTTGGGATCGTTTCGTAACTGCATGAAACTCGGTACAAAATAGTGTGAACTGGTGCAATTAATGCAAAAGTTCGTGCCACGATGTTACGTGGGGATTTTTCTCAACGAACGCATCCAATCCGCCCCATTGGACCCTAAACTCATGTTTTGGGGCATTGCATAGTGTTGGGATGCATTTGGGATCGTTTCGTGACTGCATGAAACTCGGTGCAAAATGGAGTCAACTGGTGCAACTAATGCAAAAGTTCGTGCCACAAAGTTACTTGGGATTTTTCACAACGAGCGCACCCAATTCACTCCATTGGACCCTAAACTCATGTTTTGGTGCGTTGCGTAGTTTTTGAATACATTTGGGATCATTTCGTAAATGCATGAAACTCGATGCAAAACAAGGTGAACTGGTGCAATTAATGCAAAAGTTCATGCCACGAAGTGACGTCGGGATTTTTCGCAACAAATGCACCCAATCCACTCCATTGGACCCTAAGGTGTGTTGCATAGTGTTTGGCAGCATTTGGGATCATTTCGTAACTGCATGAAACTCGTTGCAAAATGGGGTCAATTGGTGCAATTAATACAAAAGTTCGTGCCACAAAGTCACGTCGGGATTTTTCGCAACGGACGCAGCCAATCCACCACATTGGACCCTAAACACATGTTTTGGTGCGTTGCATAGTGTTTGGCTGCATTTGGGATCATTTCGTAACTGCATGAAACTCGGTGCAAAACAGGGTGAACTGGTGCAATTAATGCAAAAGTTCATGCCACGAAGTCACATCGGGATTTTTCACAACGAATGCACCCAATCCGCCCCATTGGACCCTAAACTCATGTTTTGGTGCATTGCATAGTGTTGGGATGCATTTGGGATCATTTCGTAACTGCATGAAACTCGATGCAAAACAGGGTGACCTAGTGCAATTAATGCAAAAGTTCGTACCACGAAGTCACGTCCGGATTTTTCGCAACGAACGCACCCAATCCACTCCATTGGACCCTAAACTCATGTTTTTGCCCGTTGCATAGTGTTTTGGTGCATTTGGGATCGTTTCGTAACTGCATGAAACTCGATGAAAAACAGGGTGCCTCGAAGTCACGTCAGGATTTTTTGCAACGAACGCACCCAATCCACTCCGTTGGACCCTAAACTCATGTTTTGGTGAGTTGCATAGTGTTTGGGTCCATTTGGGATCATTTCGTAACTGCATGAAACTCGGTACAAAATAGTGTGAACTGGTGCAATTAATGCAAAAGTTCGTGCCACGATGTTACGTGGGGATTTTTGTCAACGAACGCATCCAATCCGCCCCATTGGACCCTAAACTCATGTTTTGGGGAATTGCATAGTGTTGGGATGCATTTGGGATCGTTTCGTAACTGCATGAAACTCGGTGCAAAATGGAGTCAGCTGGTGCAATTAATGCAAAAGTTCGTACCACAAAGTTATGTCGGGATTTTTCATAACGAACGCACCCAATCCACTCCATTGGAACCTAAACTCATGTTTTGGTGCGTTGCGTAGTATTTGGATACATTTCGGATCATTTCGTAACTGCATGAAACTCGATGCAAAACAAGGTGAACTGGTGCAATTAATGCAAAAGTTCATGCCACGAAGTGACGTCGGGATTTTTCGCAACAAACGCACCCAATCCACTCCATTGGACCCAAAGGTGCGTTGCATAGTGTTTGGGTGCATTTGGGATCATTTCGTAACTGCATGAAACTCGGTGCAAAATAGGGTGAACTGGTGCAATTAATGCAAAAGTTCATGCCACGAAGTCACATCGGGATTTTTCACAACGAATGCACCCAATCCGCCCCATTGGACCCTAAACTCATGTTTGGTGCGTTGCATAGTGTTGGGATGCATTTGGGATCATTTCGTAACTGCATGAAACTCGATGCAAAACATGGTGACCTGGTGCAATTAATGCAAAAGATCGTGGCACGAAGTCACGTCCGGATTTTTCGCAACGAATGCTCCCAATCCACTCCATTGGACCCTAAACTCATGTTTTCGCCCGTTGCATAGTGTTTTGGTGCATTTGGGATCGTTTCGTAACTGCATGAAACTCGATGAAAAACAGGGTGCCTCGAAGTCACGTCAGGATTTTTTGCAACGAACGCACCCAATCCACTCCGTTGGACCCTAAACTCATGTTTTTTTTAGTTGCATAGTGTTTGGGTCTATTTGGGATCATTTTCTAACTGCATGAAACTCGGTACAAAACAGTGTGAACTGGTGCAATTAATGCAAAAGTTCGTGCCACGACGTTACATGGGGATTTTTCTCAACGAACGCCTCCAATCCGCCCCATTGGACCCTAAACTCATGTTTTGGGGCATTGCATAGTGTTGGGATGCATTTGGGATCGTTTCGTAACTGCATGAAACTCGGTGCAAAATGGAGTCAGCTGGTGCAATTAATGCAAAAGTTCGTGCCACGACGTTACGTGGGGATTTTTTCTCAATGAACGCACCCAATCCACTCCATTGGACCCTAAACTCATGTTTTGGGGTGTTGCATAGTATTTGGATACATTTGGGATCATTTCGTAACTGCATGAAACTCGATGCAAAACAAGGTGAACTGGTGCAATTAATGCAAAAGTTCATGCCACGAAGTCACATCGTGATTTTTCACAACAAATGCACCCAATCCACCCCATTGGACCCTAAACTCATGTTTTGGTGCGTTGCATAGTGTTGGGATGCATTTGGGATCATTTCGTAACTGCATGAAACTCGATGCAAAACAGGGTGACCTGGTGCAATTAGTGCAAAAGTTCGTGCCACGAAGTCACGTCCAGATTTTTCGCAACGAACACACCCAATCCACTCCATTGGATCTAAACTCATGTTTTCGCCCGTTGCATAGTGTTTTGGTGCATTTGGGATCGTTTCGTAACTTCACGGAACTCGATGAAAAACAGGGTGCCTCGAAGTCACGTCGGGATTTTTTGCAACGAACGCACCCAATCCACTCCGTTGGACCCTAAACTCATGTTTTGGTGGGTTGCATAGTGTTTGGGTCCATTTGGGATCGTTTTGTAACTGCATGAAACTCGGTACAAAACAGTGTGAACTGGTGCAATTAATGCAAAAGTTCGTGCCACGATGTTACGTGGGGATTTTTCTCAACGAACGCATCCAATCCGCCCCATTGGACCCTAAACTCATGTTTTGGGGCATTGCATAGTGTTGGGATGCATTTGGGATCGTTTCGTGACTGCATGAAACTCGGTGCAAAATGGAGTCAACTGGTGCAACTAATGCAAAAGTTCGTGCCACAAAGTTACTTGGGATTTTTCACAACGAGCGCACCCAATTCACTCCATTGGACCCTAAACTCATGTTTTGGTGCGTTGCGTAGTTTTTGAATACATTTGGGATCATTTCGTAAATGCATGAAACTCGATGCAAAACAAGGTGAACTGGTGCAATTAATGCAAAAGTTCATGCCACGAAGTGACGTCGGGATTTTTCGCAACAAATGCACCCAATCCACTCCATTGGACCCTAAGGTGTGTTGCATAGTGTTTGGCAGCATTTGGGATCATTTCGTAACTGCATGAAACTCGTTGCAAAATGGGGTCAATTGGTGCAATTAATACAAAAGTTCGTGCCACAAAGTCACGTCGGGATTTTTCGCAACGGACGCAGCCAATCCACCACATTGGACCCTAAACACATGTTTTGGTGCGTTGCATAGTGTTTGGCTGCATTTGGGATCATTTCGTAACTGCATGAAACTCGGTGCAAAACAGGGTGAACTGGTGCAATTAATGCAAAAGTTCATGCCACGAAGTCACATCGGGATTTTTCACAACGAATGCACCCAATCCGCCCCATTGGACCCTAAACTCATGTTTTGGTGCGTTGCATAGTGTTGGGATGCATTTGGGATCATTTCGTAACTGCATGAAACTCGATGCAAAACAGGGTGACCTAGTGCAATTAATGCAAAAGTTCGTACCACGAAGTCACGTCCAGATTTTTCGCAACGAACGCACCCAATCCACTCCATTGGACCCTAAACTCATGTTTTTGCCCGTTGCATAGTGTTTTGGTGCATTTGGGATCATTTCGTAACTGCTTGAAACTCGATGAAAAACAGGGTGCCTCGAAGTCACGTCAGGATTTTTTGCAACGAACGCACCCAATCCACTCCGTTGGACCCTAAACTCATGTTTTGGTGAGTTGCATAGTGTTTGGGTCCATTTGGGATCATTTCGTAACTGCATGAAACTCGGTACAAAATAGTGTGAACTGGTGCAATTAATGCAAAAGTTCGTGCCACGATGTTACGTGGGGATTTTTCTCAACGAACGCATCCAATCCGCCCCATTGGACCCTAAACTCATGTTTTGGGGAATTGCATAGTGTTGGGATGCATTTGGGATCGTTTCGTAACTGCATGAAACTCGGTGCAAAATGGAGTCAGCTGGTGCAATTAATGCAAAAGTTCGTACCACAAAGTTATGTCGGGATTTTTCATAACGAACGCACCCAATCCACTCCATTGGAACCTAAACTCATGTTTTGGTGCGTTGCGTAGTATTTGGATACATTTCGGATCATTTCGTAACTGCATGAAACTCGATGCAAAACAAGGTGAACTGGTGCAATTAATGCAAAAGTTCATGCCACGAAGTGACGTCGGGATTTTTCGCAACAAACGCACCCAATCCACTCCATTGGACCCAAAGGTGCGTTGCATAGTGTTTGGGTGCATTTGGGATCATTCCGTAACTGCATGAAACTCGGTGCAAAATAGGGTGAACTGGTGCAATTAATGCAAAAGTTCATGCCACGAAGTCACATCGGGATTTTTCACAACGAATGCACCCAATCCGCCCCATTGGACCCTAAACTCATGTTTGGTGCGTTGCATAGTGTTGGGATGCATTTGGGATCATTTCGTAACTGCATGAAACTCGATGCAAAACATGGTGACCTGGTGCAATTAATGCAAAAGATCGTGGCACGAAGTCACGTCCGGATTTTTCGCAACGAATGCTCCCAATCCACTCCATTGGACCCTAAACTCATGTTTTCGCCCGTTGCATAGTGTTTTGGTGCATTTGGGATCGTTTCGTAACTGCATGAAACTCGATGAAAAACAGGGTGCCTCGAAGTCACGTCAGGATTTTTTGCAACGAACGCACCCAATCCACTCCGTTGGACCCTAAACTCATGTTTTTTTTAGTTGCATAGTGTTTGGGTCTATTTGGGATCATTTTCTAACTGCATGAAACTCGGTACAAAACAGTGTGAACTGGTGCAATTAATGCAAAAGTTCGTGCCACGACGTTACATGGGGATTTTTCTCAACGAACGCCTCCAATCCGCCCCATTGGACCCTAAACTCATGTTTTGGGGCATTGCATAGTGTTGGGATGCATTTGGGATCGTTTCGTAACTGCATGAAACTCGGTGCAAAATGGAGTCAGCTGGTGCAATTAATGCAAAAGTTCGTGCCACGACGTTACGTGGGGATTTTTTCTCAATGAACGCACCCAATCCACTCCATTGGTCCCTAAACTCATGTTTTGGTGTGTTGCATAGTATTTGGATACATTTGGGATCATTTCGTAACTGCATGAAACTCGATGCAAAACAAGGTGAACTGGTGCAATTAATGCAAAAGTTCATGCCACGAAGTCACATCGTGATTTTTCACAACAAATGCACCCAATCCGCCCCATTGGACCCTAAACTCATGTTTTGGTGCGTTGCATAGTGTTGGGATGCATTTGGGATCATTTCGTAACTGCATGAAACTCGATGCAAAACAGGGTGACCTGGTGCAATTAGTGCAAACGTTCGTGCCACGAAGTCACGTCCAGATTTTTCGCAACGAACACACCCAATCCACTCCATTGGATCTAAACTCATGTTTTCGCCCGTTGCATAGTGTTTTGGTGCATTTGGGATCGTTTCGTAACTTCACGGAACTCGATGAAAAATAGGGTGCCTCGAAGTCACGTCGGGATTTTTTGCAACGAACGCACCCAATCCACTCCGTTGGACCCTAAACTCATGTTTTGGTGGGTTGCATAGTGTTTGGGTCCATTTGGGATCGTTTTGTAACTGCATGAAACTCGGTACAAAACAGTGTGAACTGGTGCAATTAATGCAAAAGTTCATGCCACGACGTTACGTGGGGATTTTTCTCAACGAACGCATCCAATCCGCCCCATTGGACCCTAAACTCATGTTTTGGGGCATTGCATAGTGTTGGGATGCATTTGGGATCGTTTCGCGACTGCATGAAACTCGGTGCAAAATGGAGTCAACTGGTGCAACTAATGCAAAAGTTCGTGCCACAAAGTTACTTGGGATTTTTCACAACGAGCGCACCCAATTCACTCCATTGGACCCTAAACTCATGTTTTGGTGCGTTGCGTAGTATTTGAATACATTTGGGATCTTTTCGTAATGCATGAAACTCGATGCAAAACAAGGTGAACTGGTGCAATTAATGCAAGAGTTCATGCCACGAAGTGACGTCGGGATTTTTCGCAACAAATGCACCCAATCCACTCCATTGGACCCTAAGGTGCGTTGCATAGTGTTTGGCAGCATTTGGGATCATTTCGTAACTGCATGAAACTCGTTGCAAAATGGGGTCAATTGGTGCAATTAATACAAAAGTTCGTGCCACGAAGTCACGTCGGGATTTTTCACAATGGACGCAGCCAATCCACCACATTGGACCCTAAACACATGTTTTGGTGTGTTGCATAGTGTTTGGCTGCATTTGGGATCATTTCGTAACTGCATGAAACTCGGTGCAAAACACGGTGAACTGGTGCAATTAATGCAAAAGTTCATGCCACGAAGTCACATCGGGATTTTTCACAACGAATGCACCCAATCCGCCCCATTGGACCCTAAACTCATGTATTGGTGCGTTGCATAGTGTTTGGGATACATTTGGGATCATTTCGTAACTGCATGAAACTCGATGCAAAACAGGGTGACCTGGTGCAATTAATGCAAAAGTTCGTGCCACGAAGTCACGTCCGGATTTTTCGCAACGAACGCACCCAATCCACTCCATTGGACCCTAAACTCATGTTTTTGCCCGTTGCATAGTGTTTTGGTGCATTTGGGATCGTTTCGTAACTGCATGAAACTCGATGAAAAACAGGGTGCCTCGAAGTCACGTCAGGATTTTTTGCAACGAACGCACCCAATCCACTCTGTTGATCCCTAAACTCATGTTTTGGTGAGTTGCATAGTGTTTGGGTCCATTTGGGATCGTTTCGTAACTGCATGAAACTCGGTACAAAATAGTGTGAACTGGTGCAATTAATGCAAAAGTTCGTGCCACGATGTTACGTGGGGATTTTTCTCAACGAACGCATCCAATCCGCCCCATTGGACCCTAAACTCATGTTTTGGGGCATTGCATAGTGTTGGGATGCATTTGGGATCGTTTCGTGACTGCATGAAACTCGGTGCAAAATGGAGTCAACTGGTCCAACTAATGCAAAAGTTCGTGCCACAAAGTTACTTGGGATTTTTCACAACGAGCGCACCCAATTCACTCCATTGGACCCTAAACTCATGTTTTGGTGCGTTGCGTAGTTTTTGAATACATTTGGGATCATTTCGTAAATGCATGAAACTCGATGCAAAACAAGGTGAACTGGTGCAATTAATGCAAAAGTTCATGCCACGAAGTGACGTCGGGATTTTTCGCAACAAATGCACCCAATCCACTCCATTGGACCCTAAGGTGTGTTGCATAGTGTTTGGCAGCATTTGGGATCATTTCGTAACTGCATGAAACTCGTTGCAAAATGGGGTCAATTGGTGCAATTAATACAAAAGTTCGTGCCACAAAGTCACGTCGGGATTTTTTGCAACGGACGCAGCCAATCCACCACATTGGACCCTAAACACATGTTTTGGTGCGTTGCATAGTGTTTGGCTGCATTTGGGATCATTTCGTAACTGCATGAAACTCGGTGCAAAACAGGGTGAACTGGTGCAATTAATGCAAAAGTTCATGCCACGAAGTCACATCGGGATTTTTCACAACGAATGCACCCAATCCGCCCCATTGGACCCTAAACTCATGTTTTGGTGCGTTGCATAGTGTTGGGATGCATTTGGGATCATTTTGTAACTGCATGAAACTCGATGCAAAACAGGGTGACCTAGTGCAATTAATGCAAAAGTTCGTACCACGAAGTCACGTCCGGATTTTTCGCAACGAACGCACCCAATCCACTCCATTGGACCCTAAACTCATGTTTTCGCCCGTTGCATAGTGTTTTGGTGCATTTGGGATCGTTTCGTAACTGCATGAAACTCGATGAAAAACAGGGTGCCTCGAAGTCACGTCAGGATTTTTTGCAACGAACGCACCCAATCCACTCCGTTGGACCCTAAACTCATGTTTTGGTGAGTTGCATAGTGTTTGGGTCCATTTGGGATCATTTCGTAACTGCATGAAACTCGGTACAAAATAGTGTGAACTGGTGCAATTAATGCAAAAGTTCGTGCCACGATGTTACGTGGGGATTTTTCTCAACGAACGCATCCAATCCGCCCCATTGGACCCTAAACTCATGTTTTGGGGAATTGCATAGTGTTGGGATGCATTTGGGATCGTTTCGTAACTGCATGAAACTCGGTGCAAAATGGAGTCAGCTGGTGCAATTAATGCAAAAGTTCGTACCACAAAGTTATGTCGGGATTTTTCATAACGAACGCACCCAATCCACTCCATTGGAACCTAAACTCATGTTTTGGTGCGTTGCGTAGTATTTGGATACATTTCGGATCATTTCGTAACTGCATGAAACTCGATGCAAAACAAGGTGAACTGGTGCAATTAATGCAAAAGTTCATGCCACGAAGTGACGTCGGGATTTTTCGCAACAAACGCACCCAATCCACTCCATTGGACCCAAAGGTGCGTTGCATAGTGTTTGGGTGCATTTGGGATCATTTCGTAACTGCATGAAACTCGGTGCAAAATAGGGTGAACTGGTGCAATTAATGCAAAAGTTCATGCCACGAAGTCACATCGGGATTTTTCACAACGAATGCACCCAATCCGCCCCATTGGACCCTAAACTCATGTTTGGTGCGTTGCATAGTGTTGGGATGCATTTGGGATCATTTCGTAACTGCATGAAACTCGATGCAAAACATGGTGACCTGGTGCAATTAATGCAAAAGATCGTGGCACGAAGTCACGTCCGGATTTTTCGCAACGAATGCTCCCAATCCACTCCATTGGACCCTAAACTCATGTTTTCGCCCGTTGCATAGTGTTTTGGTGCATTTGGGATCGTTTCGTAACTGCATGAAACTCGATGAAAAACAGGGTGCCTCGAAGTCACGTCAGGATTTTTTGCAACGAACGCACCCAATCCACTCCGTTGGACCCTAAACTCATGTTTTTTTTAGTTGCATAGTGTTTGGGTCTATTTGGGATCATTTTCTAACTGCATGAAACTCGGTACAAAACAGTGTGAACTAGGTGCAATTAATGCAAAAGTTCGTGCCACGACGTTACATGGGGATTTTTCTCAACGAACGCATCCAATCCGCCCCATTGGACCCTAAACTCATGTTTTGGGGCATTGCATAGTGTTGGGATGCATTTGGGATCGTTTCGTAACTGCATGAAACTCGGTGCAAAATGGAGTCAGCTGGTGCAATTAATGCAAAAGTCCGTGCCACGACGTTACGTGGCGATTTTTTCTCAATGAACGCACCCAATCCACTCCATTGGACCCTAAACTCATGTTTTGGTGTGTTGCATAGTATTTGGATACATTTGGGATCATTTCGTAACTGCATGAAACTCGATGCAAAACAAGGTGAACTGGTGCAATTAATGCAAAAGTTCATGCCACGAAGTCACATCGTGATTTTTCACAACAAATGCACCCAATCCGCCCCATTGGACCCTAAACTCATGTTTTGGTGCGTTGCATAGTGTTGGGATGCATTTGGGATCATTTCGTAACTGCATGAAACTCGATGCAAAACAGGGTGACCTGGTGCAATTAGTGCAAAAGTTCGTGCCACGAAGTCACGTCCAGATTTTTCGCAACGAACACACCCAATCCACTCCATTGGATCTAAACTCATGTTTTCGCCCGTTGCATAGTGTTTTGGTGCATTTGGGATCGTTTCGTAACTTCACGGAACTCGATGAAAAACAGGGTGCCTCGAAGTCACGTCAGGATTTTTTGCAACGAACGCACCCAATCCACTCCGTTGGACCCTAAACTCATGTTTTGGTGGGTTGCATAGTGTTTGGGTCCATTTGGGATCGTTTTGTAACTGCATGAAACTCGGTACAAAACAGTGTGAACTGGTGCAATTAATGCAAAAGTTCATGCCACGACGTTACGTGGGGATTTTTCTCAATGAACGCATCCAATCCGCCCCATTGGACCCTAAACTCATGTTTTGGGGCATTGCATAGTGTTGGGATGCATTTGGGATCGTTTCGTGACTGCATGAAACTCGGTGCAAAATGGAGTCAACTGGTGCAACTAATGCAAAAGTTCGTGCCACAAAGTTACTTGGGATTTTTCACAACGAGCGCACCCAATTCACTCCATTGGACCCTAAACTCATGTTTTGGTGCGTTGCGTAGTATTTGAATACATTTGGGATCTTTTCGTAATGCATGAAACTCGATGCAAAACAAGGTGAACTGGTGCAATTAATGCAAGAGTTCATGCCACGAAGTGACGTCGGGATTTTTCGCAACAAATGCACCCAATCCACTCCATTGGACCCTAAGGTGCGTTGCATAGTGTTTGGCAGCATTTGGGATCATTTCGTAACTGCATGAAACTCGTTGCAAAATGGGCTCAATTGGTGCAATTAATACAAAAGTTCGTGCCACGAAGTCACGTCGGGATTTTTCACAATGGACGCAGCCAATCCACCACATTGGACCCTAAACACATGTTTTGGTGTGTTGCATAGTGTTTGGCTGCATTTGGGATCATTTCGTAACTGCATGAAACTCGGTGCAAAACACGGTGAACTGGTGCAATTAATGCAAAAGTTCATGCCACGAAGTCACATCGGGATTTTTCACAACGAATGCACCCAATCCGCCCCATTGGACCCTAAACTCATGTTTTGGTGCGTTGCATAGTGTTTGGGATACATTGGGGATCAATTCGTAACTGCATGAAACTCGATGCAAAATAGGGTGACCTGGTGCAATTAATGCAAAAGTTCGTGCCACGAAGTCACGTCCGGATTTTTCGCAACGAACGCACCCAATCCACTCCATTGGACCCTAAACTCATGTTTTTGCCCGTTGCATAGTGTTTTGGTGCATTTGGGATCGTTTCGTAACTGCATGAAACTCGATGAAAAACAGGGTGCCTCGAAGTCACGTCAGGATTTTTTGCAACGAACGCACCCAATCCACTCTGTTGATCCCTAAACTCATGTTTTGGTGGGTTGCATAGTGTTTGGGTCCATTTGGGATCGTTTCGTAACTGCATGAAACTCGGTACAAAATAGTGTGAACTGGTGCAATTAATGCAAAAGTTCGTGCCACGATGTTACGTGGGGATTTTTCTCAACGAACGCATCCAATCCGCCCCATTGGACCCTAAACTCATGTTTTGGGGCATTGCATAGTGTTGGGATGCATTTGGGATCGTTTCGTGACTGCATGAAACTCGGGGCAAAATGGAGTCAACTGGTGCAACTAATGCAAAAGTTCGTGCCACAAAGTTACTTGGGATTTTTCACAACGAGCGCACCCAATTCACTCCATTGGACCCTAAACTCATGTTTTGGTGCGTTGCGTAGTATTTGAATACATTTGGGATCATTTCGTAAATGCATGAAACTCGATGCAAAACAAGGTGAACTGGTGCAATTAATGCAAAAGTTCATGCCACGAAGTGACGTCGGGATTTTTCGCAACAAATGCACCCAATCCACTCCATTGGACCCTAAGGTGTGTTGCATAGTGTTTGGCAGCATTTGGGATCATTTCGTAACTGCATGAAACTCGTTGCAAAATGGGGTCAATTGGTGCAATTAATACAAAAGTTCGTGCCACAAAGTCACGTCGGGATTTTTCGCAACGGACGCAGCCAATCCACCACATTGGACCCTAAAGACATGTTTTGGTGCGTTGCATAGTGTTTGGCTGCATTTGGGATCATTTCGTAACTGCATGAAACTCGGTGCAAAACAGGGTGAACTGGTGCAATTAATGCAAAAGTTCATGCCACGAAGTCACATCGGGATTTTTCACAACGAATGCACCCAATCCGCCCAATTGGACCCTAAACTCATGTTTTGGTGCGTTGCATAGTGTTGGGATGCATTTGGGATCATTTCGTAACTGCATGAAACTCGATGCAAAACATGGTGACCTGGTGCAATTAATGCAAAAGATCGTGGCACGAAGTCACGTCCGGATTTTTCGCAACGAATGCTCCCAATCCACTCCATTGGACCCTAAACTCGTGTTTTCGCCCGTTGCATAGTGTTTTGGTGCATTTGGGGTCGTTTCGTAACTGCATGAAACTCGATGAAAAACAGGGTGCCTCGAAGTCACGTCAGGTTTTTTTGCAACGAACGCACCCAATCCACTCCGTTGGACCCTAAACTCATGTTTTTTTTAGTTGCATAGTGTTTGGGTCCATTTGGGATCATTTTCTAACTGCATGAAACTCGGTACAAAACAGTGTGAACTGGTGCAATTAATGCAAAAGTTCGTGCCACGACGTTACGTGGGGATTTTTCTCAACGAACGCATCCAATCCGCCCCATTGGACCCTAAACTCATGTTTTGGGGCATTGCATAGTGTTGGGATGCATTTGGGATCATTTCGTAACTGCATGAAACTCGATGCAAAATGGAGTCAGCTGGTGCAATTAATGCAAAAGTTCGTGCCACGACGTTACGTGGGGATTTTTTCTCAATGAACGCACCCAATCCACTCCATTGGACCCTAAACTCATGTTTTGGTGTGTTGCATAGTATTTGGATACATTTGGGATCATTTCGTAACTGCATGAAACTCGGTGCAAAACAAGGTGAACTGGTGCAATTAATGCAAAAGTTCATGCCACGAAGTCACAGCATGATTTTTCACAACAAATGCACCCAATCCGCCCCATTGGACCCTAAACTCATGTTTTGGTGCGTTGCATAGTGTTGGGATGCATTTGGGATCATTTCGTAACTGCATGAAACTCGATGCAAAACAAGGTGACCTGGTGCAATTAGTGCAAAAGTTCGTGCCACGAAGTCACGTCCAGATTTTTCGCAATGAACACACCCAATCCACTCCATTGGATCTAAACTCATGTTTTCGCCCGTTGCATAGTGTTTTGGTGCATTTGGGATCGTTTCGTAACTGCACGGAACTCGATGAAAAACAGGGTGCCTCGAAGTCACGTCAGGATTTTTTGCAACGAACGCACCCAATCCACTCCGTTGGACCCTAAACTCATGTTTTGGTGGGTTGCATAGTGTTTGGGTCCATTTGGGATCGTTTCGTAACTGCATGAAACTCGGTACAAAATAGTGTGAACTGGTGCAATTAATGCAAAAGTTCGTGCCACGATGTTACGTGGGGATTTTTCTCAACGAACGCATCCAATCCGCCCCATTGGACCCTAAACTCATGTTTTGGGGCATTGCATAGTGTTGGGATGCATTTGGGATCGTTTCGTGACTGCATGAAACTCGGGGCAAAATGGAGTCAACTGGTGCAACTAATGCAAAAGTTCGTGCCACAAAGTTACTTGGGATTTTTCACAACGAGCGCACCCAATTCACTCCATTGGACCCTAAACTCATGTTTTGGTGCGTTGCGTAGTATTTGAATACATTTGGGATCATTTCGTAAATGCATGAAACTCGATGCAAAACAAGGTGAACTGGTGCAATTAATGCAAAAGTTCATGCCACGAAGTGACGTCGGGATTTTTCGCAACAAATGCACCCAATCCACTCCATTGGACCCTAAGGTGTGTTGCATAGTGTTTGGCAGCATTTGGGATCATTTCGTAACTGCATGAAACTCGTTGCAAAATGGGGTCAATTGGTGCAATTAATACAAAAGTTCGTGCCACAAAGTCACGTCGGGATTTTTCGCAACGGACGCAGCCAATCCACCACATTGGACCCTAAAGACATGTTTTGGTGCGTTGCATAGTGTTTGGCTGCATTTGGGATCATTTCGTAACTGCATGAAACTCGGTGCAAAACAGGGTGAACTGGTGCAATTAATGCAAAAGTTCATGCCACGAAGTCACATCGGGATTTTTCACAACGAATGCACCCAATCCGCCCAATTGGACCCTAAACTCATGTTTTGGTGCGTTGCATAGTGTTGGGATGCATTTGGGATCATTTCGTAACTGCATGAAACTCGATGCAAAACATGGTGACCTGGTGCAATTAATGCAAAAGATCGTGGCACGAAGTCACGTCCGGATTTTTCGCAACGAATGCTCCCAATCCACTCCATTGGACCCTAAACTCGTGTTTTCGCCCGTTGCATAGTGTTTTGGTGCATTTGGGGTCGTTTCGTAACTGCATGAAACTCGATGAAAAACAGGGTGCCTCGAAGTCACGTCAGGTTTTTTTGCAACGAACGCACCCAATCCACTCCGTTGGACCCTAAACTCATGTTTTTTTTAGTTGCATAGTGTTTGGGTCCATTTGGGATCATTTTCTAACTGCATGAAACTCGGTACAAAACAGTGTGAACTGGTGCAATTAATGCAAAAGTTCGTGCCACGACGTTACGTGGGGATTTTTCTCAACGAACGCATCCAATCCGCCCCATTGGACCCTAAACTCATGTTTTGGGGCATTGCATAGTGTTGGGATGCATTTGGGATCATTTCGTAACTGCATGAAACTCGGTGCAAAATGGAGTCAGCTGGTGCAATTAATGCAAAAGTTCGTGCCACGACGTTACGTGGGGATTTTTTCTCAATGAACGCACCCAATCCACTCCATTGGACCCTAAACTCATGTTTTGGTGTGTTGCATAGTATTTGGATACATTTGGGATCATTTCGTAACTGCATGAAACTCGGTGCAAAACAAGGTGAACTGGTGCAATTAATGCAAAAGTTCATGCCACGAAGTCACAGCATGATTTTTCACAACAAATGCACCCAATCCGCCCCATTGGACCCTAAACTCATGTTTTGGTGCGTTGCATAGTGTTGGGATGCATTTGGGATCATTTCGTAACTGCATGAAACTCGATGCAAAACAAGGTGACCTGGTGCAATTAGTGCAAAAGTTCGTGCCACGAAGTCACGTCCAGATTTTTCGCAATGAACACACCCAATCCACTCCATTGGATCTAAACTCATGTTTTCGCCCGTTGCATAGTGTTTTGGTGCATTTGGGATCGTTTCGTAACTGCACGGAACTCGATGAAAAACAGGGTGCCTCGAAGTCACGTCAGGATTTTTTTGCAACGAACGCACCCAATCCACTCCGTTGGACCCTAAACTCATGTTTTGGTGGGTTGCATAGTGTTTGGGTCCATTTGGGATCGTTTCGTAACTGCATGAAACTCGGTACAAAATAGTGTGAACTGGTGCAATTAATGCAAAAGTTCGTGCCACGATGTTACGTGGGGATTTTTCTCAACGAACGCATCCAATCCGCCCCATTGGACTCTAAACTCATGTTTTGGGGCATTGCATAGTGTTGGGATGCATTTGGGATCGTTTCGTGACTGCATGAAACTCGGTGCAAAATGGAGACAACTGGTGCAACTAATGCAAAAGTTCGTGCCACAAAGTTACTTGGGATTTTTCACAACGAGCGCACCCAATTCACTCCATTGGACCCTAAACTCATGTTTTGGTGCGTTGCGTAGTATTTGAATACATTTGGGATCATTTCGTAAATGCATGAAACTCGATGCAAACAAGGTGAACTGGTGCAATTAATGCAAAAGTTCATGCCACGAAGTGACGTCGGGATTTTTCTCAACAAATGCACCCAATCCACTCCATTGGACCCTAAGGTGTGTTGCATAGTGTTTGGCAGCATTTGGGGATCATTTCGTAACTGCATGAAACTCGTTGCAAAATGGGGTCAATTGGTGCAATTAATACAAAAGTTCGTGCCACAAAGTCACGTCGGGATTTTTCGCAACGGACGCAGCCAATCCACCACATTGGACCCTAAAGACATGTTTTGGTGCGTTGCATAGTGTTTGGCTGCATTTGGGATCATTCGTAACTGCATGAAACTCGGTGCAAAACAGGGTGAACTGGTGCAATTAATGCAAAAGTTCATGCCACGAAGTCACATCGGGATTTTTCACAACGAATGCACCCAATCCACCCCATTGGACCCTAAACTCATGTTTTGGTGCGTTGCATAGTGTTGGGATGCATTTGGGATCATTTCGTAACTGCATGAAACTCGATGCAAAACATGGTGACCTGGTGCAATTAATGCAAAAGATCGTGGCACGAAGTCACGTCCGGCTTTTTCGCAACGAATGCTCCCAATCCACTCCATTGGACCCTAAACTCGTGTTTTCGCCCGTTGCATAGTGTTTGGTGCATTTGGGGTCGTTTCGTAACTGCATGAAACTCGATGAAAACAGGGTGCCTCGAAGTCACGTCAGGATTTTTTGCAACGAACGCACCCAATCCACTCCGTTGGACCCCAAACTCTTGTTTTTTTAGTTGCATAGTGTTTGGGTCCATTTGGGATCATTTTCTAACTGCATGAAAC